>NC_044570.1:11871910-11873938 GCF_007565055.1 Rhinopithecus roxellana
ACACGTTTCTCTTCAGTGATCAGTTTGTTAACACAGTTTTCTGGAAATCTGCAATTTGGTATTTCATAGCGCAATGAACTGACGGTGACAAAGGAAATATCCACAGATGAAAACAAGAAAGAAGATTACTTAGAAACTTCTTGGTGATGTGTGAATTCATCTCACAGAGTTACACTTATGTTTCTGGAGCAGTCCATTAACACTGTCTTTGAGGAAGCTGAGAAGGGCTTCCTTGGATCGCATTGAGGCCTACGCTGATAAAGGAAATTTCATCCGTTCAAAACGTGAAAGAAGCTTTCTGAGAAACTTCTTTCTGATCTGTGAATTCATCTCACAGAGTTACTAGCTCACAGAGTTACAAGCTATGCCTCAAGAAGCAGTTTGCTAACACTCTTTTCGTGGAATCTGAAAAGTGATATTTGGTAGCCCATAGGGGCCCATGGTGGAAAAGGAAATGTCCTCACATAATCACTACAGAGAAACTTTCTGAGAGATTGCTTTCTGATGTGTGACTTCATCACACAGAGTTCCACCCTTCCCTTCTTGGAACAGTTTGCTAACACTGTTCTCGTGGATTCTGCAAAGGTATATTTGGGAGCTCATTGAGGGCTAGGGTGAAAAAGGAATTATCCTCACATAATACTAAAGAGAAGCTTTCTGAGAAACTGCATTGCCATGTGTGAATGCAACTCACAGAGTTACACGTTTCTCTTCAGTGATCAGTTTGTTAACACAGTTTTCTGGAAATCTGCAATTTGGTATTTCATAGCGCAATGAACCTGACGGTGACAAAGGAAATATCCACAGATGAAAACTAGAAAGAAGCTTTCTTAGAAACTTCTTGGTGATGTGTGAATTCATCTCACAGAGTTACACTTATGTTTCGTGGAGCAGTCCATTAACACTGTCTTTGAGGAAGCTGAGAAGGGCTTCCTTGGATCGCATTGAGGCCTACGCTGATAAAGGAAATTTCATCCGTTCAAAACGTGAAAGAAGCTTTCAGAGAAACTTCTTTCTGATCTGTGAATTCATCTCACAGAGTTACAAGCTATGCCTCAAGAAGCAGTTTGCTAACACTCTTTTCGTGGAATCTGCAAAGTGATATTTGGTAGCCCATAGGGGCCCATGGTGGAAAAGGAAATGTCCTCACATAATCACTACAGAGAAACTTTCTGAGAGATTGCTTTCTGATGTGTGACTTCATCACACAGAGTTCCACTTCCCTTCTTGGAACGTTTGCTAACACTGTTCTCGTGGATTCTGCAAAGGTATATTTGGGAGCTCATTGAGGGCTAGGGTGAAAAAGGAATTATCCTCACATAATAACAAAGAGAAGCTTTCTGAGAAACTTCATTGCCATGTGTGAATGCAACTCACAGAGTTACACGTTTCTCTTCAGTGATCAGTTTGTTAACACAGTTTTCTGGAAATCTGCAATTTGGTATTTCATAGCGCAATGAACCTGACGGTGACAAAGGAAATATCCACAGATGAAAACTAGAAAGAAGCTTCTTAGAAACTTCTTGGTGATGTGTGAATTCATCTCACAGAGTTACACTTATGTTTCGTGGAGCAGTCCATTAACACTGTCTTTGAGGAAGCTGAGAAGGGCTTCCTTGAATTGCATTGAGGCCTACGCTGATAAAGGAAATTTCATCCGTTCAAAACGTTAAAGAAGCTTTTTGAGAAACTTCTTTCTGATCTGTGAATTCATCTCACAGAGTTACAAGCTATGCCTCAAGAAGCAGTTTGCTAACACTCTTTTCGTGGAATCTGCAAAGTGATATTTGGTAGCCCATAGGGGCCCATGGTGGAAAAGGAAATTCCTCACATAATCACCACAGAGAAACTTTCTGAGAGATTCCTTTCTGATGTGTGACTTCATCACACAGAGTTCCACACTTCCCTTCTTGGAACAGTTTGCTAACACTGTTCTCGTGGATTCTGCAAAGGTATATTTGGGAGCTCATTGAGGGCTAGGGTGAAAAAGGAATTATCCTCACATAATAACTAAAGAGAAGCTTTCTG
>NC_044570.1:11874038-11906951 GCF_007565055.1 Rhinopithecus roxellana
TGTGAATTCATCTCACAGAATTACACTTATGTTCGTGGAGCAGTCCATTAACACTGTCTTTGGGGAAACTGAGAAGGGCTTCTTTGGATCACATTGGGCCTAAGCTGATAAAGGAAATTTCTTCCGTTCAAAACGTGAAAGAAGCTTTCTGAGAAACTTCTTTCTGATCTGTGAGTTCATCTCACAGAGTTACAACTCTGCCTCAAGAAGCAGATTGCTAACACTCTTTTCGTGGAATCTGCAAAGTGATATTTGGGAGCCTTGCACATGGTGATAAAGAAATATCCTCACATAATAACTAAAGAGAAGCTTTCTGAGAAACTGCATTGTCATGTGTGAATGCAACTCACAGAGTTACACGTTTCTCTTCAGTGATCAGTTTGTTAGCACAGTTTTCTGGAGATCTGCAATTAGATACTTCACAGCGCAATGAACATTACAGTACAAAGGAAATATCCACATATGAAAACTGGAAAGAAGCTTTCTTAGAAACTTCTTGGTGATGTGTGAATTCATCTCACAGAGTTACACTTATGTTTCGTGGAGCAGTCCATTAACACTGTCTTTGGGGAAACTGAGAAGGGCTTCTTTGGATCACATTGGGGCCTAAGCTGATAAAGGAAATTTCTTCCGTTCAAAACGTGAAAGAAGCTTTCTGAGAAACTTCTTTCTGATCTGTGAGTTCATCTCACAGAGTTACAAACTCTGCCTCAAGAAGCAGATTGCTAACACTCTTTCGTGGAATCTGCAAAGTGATATTTGGGAGCCTATTGGCAGCCATGGTGATAAAGGAAATATCCTCACATAATAACTAAAGAGAAGCTTTCTGAGAAACTGCATTGTCATGTGTGAATGCAACTCACAGAGTTACACGTTTCTCTTCAGTGATCAGTTTGTTAGCACAGTTTTCTGGAAGATCTGCAATTAGATACTTCACAGCGCAATGAACATTACAGTGACAAAGGAAATATCCACATATGAAAACTGGAAAGAAGCTTTCTTAGAAACTTCTTGGTGATGTGTGAATTCATCTCACAGAGTTACACTTATGTTTCGTGGAGCAGTCCATTAACACTGTCTTTGGGGAAACTGAGAAGGGCTTCTTTGGATCACATTGAGGCCTACGCTGATAAAGGAAATTTCTTCCGTTCAAAACGTGAAAGAAGCTTTCTGAGAAACTTCTTTCTGATCTGTGAGTTCATCTCACAGAGTTACAACCTCTGCCTCAAGAAGAAGTTTGCTAACACTCTTTCGTGGAATCTGCAAAGTGATATTTGGAGCCTGTAGGGGCACATGGTGATAAAGGAAATATCCTCACATAATAACTAAAGAGAAGCTTTCTGAGAAACTGCATTGTCATGTGTGAATGCAACTCACAGAGTTACACGTTTCTCTTCAGTGATCAGTTTGTTAGCACAGTTTTCTGGAGATCTGCAATTAGATACTTCACAGCGCAATGAACATTACAGTCACAAAGGAAATATCCACATATGAAAACTGGAAAGAAGCTTTCTTAGAAACTTCTTGGTGATGTGTGAATTCATCTCACAGAGTTACACTTATGTTTCGTGGAGCAGTCCATTAACACTGTCTTTGGGGAAACTGAGAAGGGCTTCTTTGGATCACATTGAGGCCTACGCTGATAAAGGAAATTTCTTCCGTTCAAAACGTGAAAGAAGCTTTCTGAGAAACTTCTTTCTGATCTGTGAGTTCATCTCACAGAGTTACAACCTCTGCCTCAAGAAGCAGTTTGCTAACACTCTTTTCGTGGAATCTGCAAAGTGATATTTGGGAGCCTATTGGGCAACATGGTGATAAAGGAAATATCCTCACATAATAACTAAAGAGAAGCTTTCTGAGAAACTGCATTGCCATGTGTGAATGCAACTCACAGAGTTACACGTTTCTCTTCAGTGATCAGTTTGTTAGCACAGTTTTCTGGAGATCTGCAATTAGATACTTCACAGCGCAATGAACATTACAGTCACAAAGGAAATATCCACATATGAAAACTGGAAAGAAGCTTTCTTAGAAACTTCTTGGTGATGTGTGAATTCATCTCACAGAATTACACTTATGTTTCGTGGAGCAGTCCATTAACACTGTCTTTGGGGAAACTGAGAAGGGCTTCTTTGGATCACATTGGGGCCTAAGCTGATAAAGGAAATTTCTTCCGTTCAAAACGTGAAAGAAGCTTTCTGAGAAACTTCTTTCTGATCTGTGAGTTCATCTCACAGAGTTACAAACTCTGCCTCAAGAAGCAGATTGCTAACACTCTTTCGTGGAATCTGCAAAGTGATATTTGGGAGTCTAGTGGCAGCCATGGTGATAAAGCAAATATCCTCACATAATAACTAAAGAGAAGCTTTCTGAGAAACTGCATTGTCATGTGTGAATGCAACTCACAGAGTTACACGTTTCTCTTCAGTGATCAGTTTGTTAGCACAGTTTTCTGGAAATCTGCAATTAGATACTTCACAGCGCAATGAACATTACAGTGACAAAGGAAATATCCACATATGAAAACTGGAAAGAAGCTTTCTTAGAAACTTCTTGGTGATGTGTGAATTCATCTCACAGAGTTACACTTATGTTTCGTGGAGCAGTCCATTAACACTGTCTTTGGGGAAACTGAGAAGGGCTTCTTTGGATCACATTGAGGCCTACGCTGATAAAGGAAATTTCTTCCGTTCAAAACGTGAAAGAAGCTTTCTGAGAAACTTCTTTCTGATCTGTGAGTTCATCTCACAGAGTTACAACCTCTGCCTCAAGAAGAAGTTTGCTAACACTCTTCTCGTGGAATCTGCAAAGTGATATTTTGGAGCCTGTAGGGGCACATGGTGATAAAGGAAATATCCTCACATAATAACTAAAGAGAAGCTTTCTGAGAAACTGCATTGTCATGTGTGAATGCAACTCACAGAGTTACACGTTTCTCTTCAGTGATCAGTTTGTTAGCACAGTTTTCTGGAGATCTGCAATTAGATACTTCACAGCGCAATGAACATTACAGTCACAAAGGAAATATCCACATATGAAAACTGGAAAGAAGCTTTCTTAGAAACTTCTTGGTGATGTGTGAATTCATCTCACAGAATTACACTTATGTTTCGTGGAGCAGTCCATTAACACTGTCTTTGGGGAAACTGAGAAGGGCTTCTTTGGATCACATTGGGGCCTAAGCTGATAAAGGAAATTTCTTCCGTTCAAAACGTGAAAGAAGCTTTCTGAGAAACTTCTTTCTGATCTGTGAGTTCATCTCACAGAGTTACAAACTCTGCCTCAAGAAGCAGATTGCTAACACTCTTTTCGTGGAATCTGCAAAGTGATATTTGGGAGTCTATTGGCAGCCCATGGTGATAAAGGAAATATCCTCACATAATAACTAAAGAGAAGCTTTCTGAGAAACTGCATTGTCATGTGTGAATGCAACTCACAGAGTTACACGTTTCTCTTCAGTGATCAGTTTGTTAGCACAGTTTTCTGGAAATCTGCAATTAGATACTTCACAGCGCAATGAACATTACAGTGACAAAGGAAATATCCACATATGAAAACTGGAAAGAAGCTTTCTTAGAAACTTCTTGGTGATGTGTGAATTCATCTCACAGAGTTACACTTATGTTTCGTGGAGCAGTCCATTAACACTGTCTTTGGGGAAACTGAGAAGGGCTTCTTTGGATCACATTGAGGCCTACGCTGATAAAGGAAATTTCATTCCGTTCAAAACGTGAAAGAAGCTTTCTGAGAAACTTCTTTCTGATCTGTGAGTTCATCTCACAGAGTTACAACCTCTGCCTCAAGAAGAAGTTTGCTAACACTCTTCTCGTGGAATCTGCAAAGTGATATTTGGGAGTCCTGTAGGGCAGCCATGGTGATAAAGGAAATATCCTCACATAATAACTAAAGAGAAGCTTTCTGAGAAACTGCATTGTCATGTGTGAATGCAACTCACAGAGTTACACGTTTCTCTTCAGTGATCAGTTTGTTAGCACAGTTTTCTGGAGATCTGCAATTAGATACTTCACAGCGCAATGAACATTACAGTCACAAAGGAAATATCCACATATGAAAACTGGAAAGAAGCTTTCTTAGAAACTTCTTGGTGATGTGTGAATTCATCTCACAGAGTTACACTTATGTTTCGTGGAGCAGTCCATTAACACTGTCTTTGGGGAAACTGAGAAGGGCTTCTTTGGATCACATTGAGGCCTAAGCTGATAAAGGAAATTTCTTCCGTTCAAAACGTGAAAGAAGCTTTCTGAGAAACTTCTTTCTGATCTGTGAGTTCATCTCACAGAGTTACAAACTCTGCCTCAAGAAGCAGATTGCTAACACTCTTTCGTGGAATCTGCAAAGTGATATTTGGGAGTCTATTGGCAGCCATGGTGATAAAGCAAATATCCTCACATAATAACTAAAGAGAAGCTTTCTGAGAAACTGCATTGTCATGTGTGAATGCAACTCACAGAGTTACACGTTTCTCTTCAGTGATCAGTTTGTTAGCACAGTTTTCTGGAGATCTGCAATTAGATACTTCACAGCGCAATGAACATTACAGTGACAAAGGAAATATCCACATATGAAAACTGGAAAGAAGCTTTCTTAGAAACTTCTTGGTGATGTGTGAATTCATCTCACAGAGTTACACTTATGTTTCGTGGAGCAGTCCATTAACACTGTCTTTGGGGAAACTGAGAAGGGCTTCTTTGGATCACATTGAGGCCTACGCTGATAAAGGAAATTTCTTCCGTTCAAAACGTGAAAGAAGCTTTCTGAGAAACTTCTTTCTGATCTGTGAGTTCATCTCACAGAGTTACAACCTCTGCCTCAAGAAGAAGTTTGCTAACACTCTTCTCGTGGAATCTGCAAAGTGATATTTTGGAGCCTGTAGGGGCACATGGTGATAAAGGAAATATCCTCACATAATAACTAAAGAGAAGCTTTCTGAGAAACTGCATTGCCATGTGTGAATGCAACTCACAGAGTTACACGTTTCTCTTCAGTGATCAGTTTGTTAGCACAGTTTTCTGGAGATCTGCAATTAGATACTTCACAGCGCAATGAACATTACAGTCACAAAGGAAATATCCACATATGAAAACTGGAAAGAAGCTTTCTTAGAAACTTCTTGGTGATGTGTGAATTCATCTCACAGAAGTTACACTTATGTTTCGTGGAGCAGTCCATTAACACTGTCTTTGGGGAAACTGAGAAGGGCTTCTTTGGATCACATTGAGGGCCTAAGCTGATAAAGGAAATTTCTTCCGTTCAAAACGTGAAAGAAGCTTTCTGAGAAACTTCTTTCTGATCTGTGAGTTCATCTCACAGAGTTACAAACCTCTGCCTCAAGAAGCAGATTGCTAACACTCTTTTCGTGGAATCTGCAAAGTGATATTTGGGAGTCTATTGCAGCCCATGGTGATAAAGCAAATATCCTCACATAATAACTAAAGAGAAGCTTTCTGAGAAACTGCATTGTCATGTGTGAATGCAACTCACAGAGTTACACGTTTCTCTTCAGTGATCAGTTTGTTAGCACAGTTTTCTGGAAATCTGCAATTAGATACTTCACAGCGCAATGAACATTACAGTGACAAAGGAAATATCCACATATGAAAACTGGAAAGAAGCTTTCTTAGAAACTTCTTGGTGATGTGTGAATTCATCTCACAGAGTTACACTTATGTTTCGTGGAGCAGTCCATTAACACTGTCTTTGGGGAAACTGAGAAGGGCTTCTTTGGATCACATTGAGGCCTACGCTGATAAAGGAAATTTCTTCCGTTCAAAACGTGAAAGAAGCTTTCTGAGAAACTTCTTTCTGATCTGTGAGTTCATCTCACAGAGTTACAACCTCTGCCTCAAGAAGAAGTTTGCTAACACTCTTTTCGTGGAATCTGCAAAGTGATATTTGGGAGCCTGTAGGGGCACCATGGTGATAAAGGAAATATCCTCACATAATAACTAAAGAGAAGCTTTCTGAGAAACTGCATTGTCATGTGTGAATGCAACTCACAGAGTTACACGTTTCTCTTCAGTGATCAGTTTGTTAGCACAGTTTTCTGGAGATCTGCAATTAGATACTTCACAGCGCAATGAACATTACAGTGACAAAGGAAATATCCACATATGAAAACTGGAAAGAAGCTTTCTTAGAAACTTCTTGGTGATGTGTGAATTCATCTCACAGAGTTACACTTATGTTTCGTGGAGCAGTCCATTAACACTGTCTTTGGGGAAACTGAGAAGGGCTTCTTTGGATCACATTGAGGCCTACGCTGATAAAGGAAATTTCTTCCGTTCAAAACGTGAAAGAAGCTTTCTGAGAAACTTCTTTCTGATCTGTGAGTTCATCTCACAGAGTTACAACCTCTGCCTCAAGAAGAAGTTTGCTAACACTCTTCTCGTGGAATCTGCAAAGTGATATTTTGGAGCCTGTAGGGGCACATGGTGATAAAGGAAATATCCTCACATAATAACTAAAGAGAAGCTTTCTGAGAAACTGCATTGCCATGTGTGAATGCAACTCACAGAGTTACACGTTTCTCTTCAGTGATCAGTTTGTTAGCACAGTTTTCTGGAGATCTGCAATTAGATACTTCACAGCGCAATGAACATTACAGTCACAAAGGAAATATCCACATATGAAAACTGGAAAGAAGCTTTCTTAGAAACTTCTTGGTGATGTGTGAATTCATCTCACAGAGTTACACTTATGTTTCGTGGAGCAGTCCATTAACACTGTCTTTGGGGAAACTGAGAAGGGCTTCTTTGGATCACATTGAGGCCTAAGCTGATAAAGGAAATTTCTTCCGTTCAAAACGTGAAAGAAGCTTTCTGAGAAACTTCTTTCTGATCTGTGAGTTCATCTCACAGAGTTACAAACTCTGCCTCAAGAAGCAGATTGCTAACACTCTTTTCGTGGAATCTGCAAAGTGATATTTGGGAGTCTGTAGGGCAGCCATGGTGATAAAGGCAAATATCCTCACATAATAACTAAAGAGAAGCTTTCTGAGAAACTGCATTGTCATGTGTGAATGCAACTCACAGAGTTACACGTTTCTCTTCAGTGATCAGTTTGTTAGCACAGTTTTCTGGAGATCTGCAATTAGATACTTCACAGCGCAATGAACATTACAGTGACAAAGGAAATATCCACATATGAAAACTGGAAAGAAGCTTTCTTAGAAACTTCTTGGTGATGTGTGAATTCATCTCACAGAGTTACACTTATGTTTCGTGGAGCAGTCCATTAACACTGTCTTTGGGGAAACTGAGAAGGGCTTCTTTGGATCACATTGAGGCCTACGCTGATAAAGGAAATTTCATTCCGTTCAAAACGTGAAAGAAGCTTTCTGAGAAACTTCTTTCTGATCTGTGAGTTCATCTCACAGAGTTACAAACCTCTGCCTCAAGAAGAAGTTTGCTAACACTCTTCTCGTGGAATCTGCAAAGTGATATTTGGAGCCTGTAGGGGCACATGGTGATAAAGGAAATATCCTCACATAATAACTAAAGAGAAGCTTTCTGAGAAACTGCATTGTCATGTGTGAATGCAACTCACAGAGTTACACGTTTCTCTTCAGTGATCAGTTTGTTAGCACAGTTTTCTGGAGATCTGCAATTAGATACTTCACAGCGCAATGAACATTACAGTGACAAAGGAAATATCCACATATGAAAACTGGAAAGAAGCTTTCTTAGAAACTTCTTGGTGATGTGTGAATTCATCTCACAGAGTTACACTTATGTTTCGTGGAGCAGTCCATTAACACTGTCTTTGGGGAAACTGAGAAGGGCTTCTTTGGATCACATTGAGGCCTACGCTGATAAAGGAAATTTCTTCCGTTCAAAACGTGAAAGAAGCTTTCTGAGAAACTTCTTTCTGATCTGTGAGTTCATCTCACAGAGTTACAACCTCTGCCTCAAGAAGAAGTTTGCTAACACTCTTCTCGTGGAATCTGCAAAGTGATATTTGGGAGCCTGTAGGGGCACATGGTGATAAAGGAAATATCCTCACATAATAACTAAAGAGAAGCTTTCTGAGAAACTGCATTGTCATGTGTGAATGCAACTCACAGAGTTACACGTTTCTCTTCAGTGATCAGTTTGTTAGCACAGTTTTCTGGAAATCTGCAATTAGATACTTCACAGCGCAATGAACATTACAGTGACAAAGGAAATATCCACATATGAAAACTGGAAAGAAGCTTTCTTAGAAACTTCTTGGTGATGTGTGAATTCATCTCACAGAGTTACACTTATGTTTCGTGGAGCAGTCCATTAACACTGTCTTTGGGGAAACTGAGAAGGGCTTCTTTGGATCACATTGAGGCCTACGCTGATAAAGGAAATTTCTTCCGTTCAAAACGTGAAAGAAGCTTTCTGAGAAACTTCTTTCTGATCTGTGAGTTCATCTCACAGAGTTACAACCTCTGCCTCAAGAAGAAGTTTGCTAACACTCTTCTCGTGGAATCTGCAAAGTGATATTTTGGAGCCTGTAGGGGCACATGGTGATAAAGGAAATATCCTCACATAATAACTAAAGAGAAGCTTTCTGAGAAACTGCATTGTCATGTGTGAATGCAACTCACAGAGTTACACGTTTCTCTTCAGTGATCAGTTTGTTAGCACAGTTTTCTGGAGATCTGCAATTAGATACTTCACAGCGCAATGAACATTACAGTCACAAAGGAAATATCCACATATGAAAACTGGAAAGAAGCTTTCTTAGAAACTTCTTGGTGATGTGTGAATTCATCTCACAGAGTTACACTTATGTTTCGTGGAGCAGTCCATTAACACTGTCTTTGGGGAAACTGAGAAGGGCTTCTTTGGATCACATTGAGGCCTAAGCTGATAAAGGAAATTTCTTCCGTTCAAAACGTGAAAGAAGCTTTCTGAGAAACTTCTTTCTGATCTGTGAGTTCATCTCACAGAGTTACAAACTCTGCCTCAAGAAGCAGATTGCTAACACTCTTTTCGTGGAATCTGCAAAGTGATATTTGGGAGTCTATTGGCAGCCCATGGTGATAAAGCAAATATCCTCACATAATAACTAAAGAGAAGCTTTCTGAGAAACTGCATTGTCATGTGTGAATGCAACTCACAGAGTTACACGTTTCTCTTCAGTGATCAGTTTGTTAGCACAGTTTTCTGGAAATCTGCAATTAGATACTTCACAGCGCAATGAACATTACAGTGACAAAGGAAATATCCACATATGAAAACTGGAAAGAAGCTTTCTTAGAAACTTCTTGGTGATGTGTGAATTCATCTCACAGAGTTACACTTATGTTTCGTGGAGCAGTCCATTAACACTGTCTTTGGGGAAACTGAGAAGGGCTTCTTTGGATCACATTGAGGCCTACGCTGATAAAGGAAATTTCTTCCGTTCAAAACGTGAAAGAAGCTTTCTGAGAAACTTCTTTCTGATCTGTGAGTTCATCTCACAGAGTTACAACCTCTGCCTCAAGAAGAAGTTTGCTAACACTCTTCTCGTGGAATCTGCAAAGTGATATTTTGGAGCCTGTAGGGGCACATGGTGATAAAGGAAATATCCTCACATAATAACTAAAGAGAAGCTTTCTGAGAAACTGCATTGCCATGTGTGAATGCAACTCACAGAGTTACACGTTTCTCTTCAGTGATCAGTTTGTTAGCACAGTTTTCTGGAGATCTGCAATTAGATACTTCACAGCGCAATGAACATTACAGTGACAAAGGAAATATCCACATATGAAAACTGGAAAGAAGCTTTCTTAGAAACTTCTTGGTGATGTGTGAATTCATCTCACAGAGTTACACTTATGTTTCGTGGAGCAGTCCATTAACACTGTCTTTGGGGAAACTGAGAAGGGCTTCTTTGGATCACATTGAGGCCTACGCTGATAAAGGAAATTTCTTCCGTTCAAAACGTGAAAGAAGCTTTCTGAGAAACTTCTTTCTGATCTGTGAGTTCATCTCACAGAGTTACAACCTCTGCCTCAAGAAGAAGTTTGCTAACACTCTTCTCGTGGAATCTGCAAAGTGATATTTGGGAGCCTGTAGGGGCACATGGTGATAAAGGAAATATCCTCACATAATAACTAAAGAGAAGCTTTCTGAGAAACTGCATTGCCATGTGTGAATGCAACTCACAGAGTTACACGTTTCTCTTCAGTGATCAGTTTGTTAGCACAGTTTTCTGGAGATCTGCAATTAGATACTTCACAGCGCAATGAACATTACAGTCACAAAGGAAATATCCACATATGAAAACTGGAAAGAAGCTTTCTTAGAAACTTCTTGGTGATGTGTGAATTCATCTCACAGAATTACACTTATGTTTCGTGGAGCAGTCCATTAACACTGTCTTTGGGGAAACTGAGAAGGGCTTCTTTGGATCACATTGGGGCCTAAGCTGATAAAGGAAATTTCTTCCGTTCAAAACGTGAAAGAAGCTTTCTGAGAAACTTCTTTCTGATCTGTGAGTTCATCTCACAGAGTTACAAACTCTGCCTCAAGAAGCAGATTGCTAACACTCTTTTCGTGGAATCTGCAAAGTGATATTTGGGAGTCTATTGCAGCCCATGGTGATAAAGCAAATATCCTCACATAATAACTAAAGAGAAGCTTTCTGAGAAACTGCATTGTCATGTGTGAATGCAACTCACAGAGTTACACGTTTCTCTTCAGTGATCAGTTTGTTAGCACAGTTTTCTGGAAATCTGCAATTAGATACTTCACAGCGCAATGAACATTACAGTGACAAAGGAAATATCCACATATGAAAACTGGAAAGAAGCTTTCTTAGAAACTTCTTGGTGATGTGTGAATTCATCTCACAGAGTTACACTTATGTTTCGTGGAGCAGTCCATTAACACTGTCTTTGGGGAAACTGAGAAGGGCTTCTTTGGATCACATTGAGGCCTACGCTGATAAAGGAAATTTCTTCCGTTCAAAACGTGAAAGAAGCTTTCTGAGAAACTTCTTTCTGATCTGTGAGTTCATCTCACAGAGTTACAACCTCTGCCTCAAGAAGAAGTTTGCTAACACTCTTCTCGTGGAATCTGCAAAGTGATATTTTGGAGCCTGTAGGGGCACATGGTGATAAAGGAAATATCCTCACATAATAACTAAAGAGAAGCTTTCTGAGAAACTGCATTGTCATGTGTGAATGCAACTCACAGAGTTACACGTTTCTCTTCAGTGATCAGTTTGTTAGCACAGTTTTCTGGAGATCTGCAATTAGATACTTCACAGCGCAATGAACATTACAGTCACAAAGGAAATATCCACATATGAAAACTGGAAAGAAGCTTTCTTAGAAACTTCTTGGTGATGTGTGAATTCATCTCACAGAGTTACACTTATGTTTCGTGGAGCAGTCCATTAACACTGTCTTTGGGGAAACTGAGAAGGGCTTCTTTGGATCACATTGAGGCCTACGCTGATAAAGGAAATTTCTTCCGTTCAAAACGTGAAAGAAGCTTTCTGAGAAACTTCTTTCTGATCTGTGAGTTCATCTCACAGAGTTACAACCTCTGCCTCAAGAAGCAGTTTGCTAACACTCTTTCGTGGAATCTGCAAAGTGATATTTGGGAGCCTGTAGGGGCACATGGTGATAAAGGAAATATCCTCACATAATAACTAAAGAGAAGCTTTCTGAGAAACTGCATTGTCATGTGTGAATGCAACTCACAGAGTTACACGTTTCTCTTCAGTGATCAGTTTGTTAGCACAGTTTTCTGGAAATCTGCAATTAGATACTTCACAGCGCAATGAACATTACAGTCACAAAGGAAATATCCACATATGAAAACTGGAAAGAAGCTTTCTTAGAAACTTCTTGGTGATGTGTGAATTCATCTCACAGAGTTACACTTATGTTTCGTGGAGCAGTCCATTAACACTGTCTTTGGGGAAACTGAGAAGGGCTTCTTTGGATCACATTGAGGCCTAAGCTGATAAAGGAAATTTCTTCCGTTCAAAACGTGAAAGAAGCTTTCTGAGAAACTTCTTTCTGATCTGTGAGTTCATCTCACAGAGTTACAACCTCTGCCTCAAGAAGCAGATTGCTAACACTCTTTTCGTGGAATCTGCAAAGTGATATTTGGGAGTCTATTGCAGCCCATGGTGATAAAGCAAATATCCTCACATAATAACTAAAGAGAAGCTTTCTGAGAAACTGCATTGTCATGTGTGAATGCAACTCACAGAGTTACACGTTTCTCTTCAGTGATCAGTTTGTTAGCACAGTTTTCTGGAAATCTGCAATTAGATACTTCACAGCGCAATGAACATTACAGTGACAAAGGAAATATCCACATATGAAAACTGGAAAGAAGCTTTCTTAGAAACTTCTTGGTGATGTGTGAATTCATCTCACAGAGTTACACTTATGTTTCGTGGAGCAGTCCATTAACACTGTCTTTGGGGAAACTGAGAAGGGCTTCTTTGGATCACATTGAGGCCTACGCTGATAAAGGAAATTTCATTCCGTTCAAAACGTGAAAGAAGCTTTCTGAGAAACTTCTTTCTGATCTGTGAGTTCATCTCACAGAGTTACAACCTCTGCCTCAAGAAGAAGTTTGCTAACACTCTTCTCGTGGAATCTGCAAAGTGATATTTGGGAGTCCTGTAGGGCAGCCATGGTGATAAAGGCAAATATCCTCACATAATAACTAAAGAGAAGCTTTCTGAGAAACTGCATTGTCATGTGTGAATGCAACTCACAGAGTTACACGTTTCTCTTCAGTGATCAGTTTGTTAGCACAGTTTTCTGGAGATCTGCAATTAGATACTTCACAGCGCAATGAACATTACAGTCACAAAGGAAATATCCACATATGAAAACTGGAAAGAAGCTTTCTTAGAAACTTCTTGGTGATGTGTGAATTCATCTCACAGAGTTACACTTATGTTTCGTGGAGCAGTCCATTAACACTGTCTTTGGGGAAACTGAGAAGGGCTTCTTTGGATCACATTGAGGCCTACGCTGATAAAGGAAATTTCTTCCGTTCAAAACGTGAAAGAAGCTTTCTGAGAAACTTCTTTCTGATCTGTGAGTTCATCTCACAGAGTTACAACCTCTGCCTCAAGAAGAAGTTTGCTAACACTCTTCTCGTGGAATCTGCAAAGTGATATTTGGAGCCTGTAGGGGCACATGGTGATAAAGGAAATATCCTCACATAATAACTAAAGAGAAGCTTTCTGAGAAACTGCATTGCCATGTGTGAATGCAACTCACAGAGTTACACGTTTCTCTTCAGTGATCAGTTTGTTAGCACAGTTTTCTGGAGATCTGCAATTAGATACTTCACAGCGCAATGAACATTACAGTCACAAAGGAAATATCCACATATGAAAACTGGAAAGAAGCTTTCTTAGAAACTTCTTGGTGATGTGTGAATTCATCTCACAGAATTACACTTATGTTTCGTGGAGCAGTCCATTAACACTGTCTTTGGGGAAACTGAGAAGGGCTTCTTTGGATCACATTGAGGCCTAAGCTGATAAAGGAAATTTCTTCCGTTCAAAACGTGAAAGAAGCTTTCTGAGAAACTTCTTTCTGATCTGTGAGTTCATCTCACAGAGTTACAACCTCTGCCTCAAGAAGCAGATTGCTAACACTCTTTTCGTGGAATCTGCAAAGTGATATTTGGGAGTCTGTATGGCAGCCCATGGTGATAAAGCAAATATCCTCACATAATAACTAAAGAGAAGCTTTCTGAGAAACTGCATTGTCATGTGTGAATGCAACTCACAGAGTTACACGTTTCTCTTCAGTGATCAGTTTGTTAGCACAGTTTTCTGGAGATCTGCAATTAGATACTTCACAGCGCAATGAACATTACAGTGACAAAGGAAATATCCACATATGAAAACTGGAAAGAAGCTTTCTTAGAAACTTCTTGGTGATGTGTGAATTCATCTCACAGAGTTACACTTATGTTTCGTGGAGCAGTCCATTAACACTGTCTTTGGGGAAACTGAGAAGGGCTTCTTTGGATCACATTGAGGCCTACGCTGATAAAGGAAATTTCATCCGTTCAAAACGTGAAAGAAGCTTTCTGAGAAACTTCTTTCTGATCTGTGAGTTCATCTCACAGAGTTACAACCTCTGCCTCAAGAAGAAGTTTGCTAACACTCTTCTCGTGGAATCTGCAAAGTGATATTTTGGAGCCTGTAGGGGCACATGGTGATAAAGGAAATATCCTCACATAATAACTAAAGAGAAGCTTTCTGAGAAACTGCATTGTCATGTGTGAATGCAACTCACAGAGTTACACGTTTCTCTTCAGTGATCAGTTTGTTAGCACAGTTTTCTGGAAATCTGCAATTAGATACTTCACAGCGCAATGAACATTACAGTCACAAAGGAAATATCCACATATGAAAACTGGAAAGAAGCTTTCTTAGAAACTTCTTGGTGATGTGTGAATTCATCTCACAGAGTTACACTTATGTTTCGTGGAGCAGTCCATTAACACTGTCTTTGGGGAAACTGAGAAGGGCTTCTTTGGATCACATTGAGGCCTAAGCTGATAAAGGAAATTTCTTCCGTTCAAAACGTGAAAGAAGCTTTCTGAGAAACTTCTTTCTGATCTGTGAGTTCATCTCACAGAGTTACAAACTCTGCCTCAAGAAGCAGATTGCTAACACTCTTTTCGTGGAATCTGCAAAGTGATATTTGGGAGCCTATTGGGCCCATGGTGATAAAGGAAATATCCTCACATAATAACTAAAGAGAAGCTTTCTGAGAAACTGCATTGTCATGTGTGAATGCAACTCACAGAGTTACACGTTTCTCTTCAGTGATCAGTTTGTTAGCACAGTTTTCTGGAAATCTGCAATTAGATACTTCACAGCGCAATGAACATTACAGTCACAAAGGAAATATCCACATATGAAAACTGGAAAGAAGCTTTCTTAGAAACTTCTTGGTGATGTGTGAATTCATCTCACAGAGTTACACTTATGTTTCGTGGAGCAGTCCATTAACACTGTCTTTGGGGAAACTGAGAAGGGCTTCTTTGGATCACATTGAGGCCTACGCTGATAAAGGAAATTTCTTCCGTTCAAAACGTGAAAGAAGCTTTCTGAGAAACTTCTTTCTGATCTGTGAGTTCATCTCACAGAGTTACAACCTCTGCCTCAAGAAGAAGTTTGCTAACACTCTTCTCGTGGAATCTGCAAAGTGATATTTTGGAGCCTGTAGGGGCACATGGTGATAAAGGAAATATCCTCACATAATAACTAAAGAGAAGCTTTCTGAGAAACTGCATTGTCATGTGTGAATGCAACTCACAGAGTTACACGTTTCTCTTCAGTGATCAGTTTGTTAGCACAGTTTTCTGGAAATCTGCAATTAGATACTTCACAGCGCAATGAACATTACAGTGACAAAGGAAATATCCACATATGAAAACTGGAAAGAAGCTTTCTTAGAAACTTCTTGGTGATGTGTGAATTCATCTCACAGAGTTACACTTATGTTTCGTGGAGCAGTCCATTAACACTGTCTTTGGGGAAACTGAGAAGGGCTTCTTTGGATCACATTGAGGCCTACGCTGATAAAGGAAATTTCTTCCGTTCAAAACGTGAAAGAAGCTTTCTGAGAAACTTCTTTCTGATCTGTGAGTTCATCTCACAGAGTTACAACCTCTGCCTCAAGAAGAAGTTTGCTAACACTCTTCTCGTGGAATCTGCAAAGTGATATTTGGGAGCTCTGTAGGGCACATGGTGATAAAGGAAATATCCTCACATAATAACTAAAGAGAAGCTTTCTGAGAAACTGCATTGTCATGTGTGAATGCAACTCACAGAGTTACACGTTTCTCTTCAGTGATCAGTTTGTTAGCACAGTTTTCTGGAGATCTGCAATTAGATACTTCACAGCGCAATGAACATTACAGTCACAAAGGAAATATCCACATATGAAAACTGGAAAGAAGCTTTCTTAGAAACTTCTTGGTGATGTGTGAATTCATCTCACAGAATTACACTTATGTTTCGTGGAGCAGTCCATTAACACTGTCTTTGGGGAAACTGAGAAGGGCTTCTTTGGATCACATTGGGGCCTAAGCTGATAAAGGAAATTTCTTCCGTTCAAAACGTGAAAGAAGCTTTCTGAGAAACTTCTTTCTGATCTGTGAGTTCATCTCACAGAGTTACAAACTCTGCCTCAAGAAGCAGATTGCTAACACTCTTTTCGTGGAATCTGCAAAGTGATATTTGGGAGTCTATTGGCAGCCCATGGTGATAAAGGAAATATCCTCACATAATAACTAAAGAGAAGCTTTCTGAGAAACTGCATTGTCATGTGTGAATGCAACTCACAGAGTTACACGTTTCTCTTCAGTGATCAGTTTGTTAGCACAGTTTTCTGGAAATCTGCAATTAGATACTTCACAGCGCAATGAACATTACAGTGACAAAGGAAATATCCACATATGAAAACTGGAAAGAAGCTTTCTTAGAAACTTCTTGGTGATGTGTGAATTCATCTCACAGAGTTACACTTATGTTTCGTGGAGCAGTCCATTAACACTGTCTTTGGGGAAACTGAGAAGGGCTTCTTTGGATCACATTGAGGCCTACGCTGATAAAGGAAATTTCATCCGTTCAAAACGTGAAAGAAGCTTTCTGAGAAACTTCTTTCTGATCTGTGAGTTCATCTCACAGAGTTACAACCTCTGCCTCAAGAAGAAGTTTGCTAACACTCTTCTCGTGGAATCTGCAAAGTGATATTTTGGAGCCTGTAGGGGCACATGGTGATAAAGGAAATATCCTCACATAATAACTAAAGAGAAGCTTTCTGAGAAACTGCATTGTCATGTGTGAATGCAACTCACAGAGTTACACGTTTCTCTTCAGTGATCAGTTTGTTAGCACAGTTTTCTGGAGATCTGCAATTAGATACTTCACAGCGCAATGAACATTACAGTCACAAAGGAAATATCCACATATGAAAACTGGAAAGAAGCTTTCTTAGAAACTTCTTGGTGATGTGTGAATTCATCTCACCGAGATACACTTATGTTTCGTGGAGCAGTCATTAACACTGTCTTTGGGGAAACTGAGAAGGGCTTCTTTGGATCACATTGAGGCCTACGCTGATAAAGGAAATTTCTTCCGTTCAAAACGTGAAAGAAGCTTTCTGAGAAACTTCTTTCTGATCTGTGAGTTCATCTCACAGAGTTACAAACTCTGCCTCAAGAAGCAGATTGCTAACACTCTTCTCGTGGAATCTGCAAAGTGATATTTGGGAGTCTATTGCAGCCCATGGTGATAAAGCAAATATCCTCACATAATAACTAAAGAGAAGCTTTCTGAGAAACTGCATTGTCATGTGTGAATGCAACTCACAGAGTTACACGTTTCTCTTCAGTGATCAGTTTGTTAGCACAGTTTTCTGGAAATCTGCAATTAGATACTTCACAGCGCAATGAACATTACAGTGACAAAGGAAATATCCACATATGAAAACTGGAAAGAAGCTTTCTTAGAAACTTCTTGGTGATGTGTGAATTCATCTCACAGAGTTACACTTATGTTTCGTGGAGCAGTCCATTAACACTGTCTTTGGGGAAACTGAGAAGGGCTTCTTTGGATCACATTGAGGCCTACGCTGATAAAGGAAATTTCTTCCGTTCAAAACGTGAAAGAAGCTTTCTGAGAAACTTCTTTCTGATCTGTGAGTTCATCTCACAGAGTTACAACCTCTGCCTCAAGAAGAAGTTTGCTAACACTCTTCTCGTGGAATCTGCAAAGTGATATTTTGGAGCCTGTAGGGGCACATGGTGATAAAGGAAATATCCTCACATAATAACTAAAGAGAAGCTTTCTGAGAAACTGCATTGCCATGTGTGAATGCAACTCACAGAGTTACACGTTTCTCTTCAGTGATCAGTTTGTTAGCACAGTTTTCTGGAGATCTGCAATTAGATACTTCACAGCGCAATGAACATTACAGTCACAAAGGAAATATCCACATATGAAAACTGGAAAGAAGCTTTCTTAGAAACTTCTTGGTGATGTGTGAATTCATCTCACAGAGTTACACTTATGTTTCGTGGAGCAGTCCATTAACACTGTCTTTGGGGAAACTGAGAAGGGCTTCTTTGGATCACATTGAGGCCTAAGCTGATAAAGGAAATTTCTTCCGTTCAAAACGTGAAAGAAGCTTTCTGAGAAACTTCTTTCTGATCTGTGAGTTCATCTCACAGAGTTACAAACTCTGCCTCAAGAAGCAGATTGCTAACACTCTTTTCGTGGAATCTGCAAAGTGATATTTGGGAGTCTATTGCAGCCCATGGTGATAAAGCAAATATCCTCACATAATAACTAAAGAGAAGCTTTCTGAGAAACTGCATTGTCATGTGTGAATGCAACTCACAGAGTTACACGTTTCTCTTCAGTGATCAGTTTGTTAGCACAGTTTTCTGGAAATCTGCAATTAGATACTTCACAGCGCAATGAACATTACAGTGACAAAGGAAATATCCACATATGAAAACTGGAAAGAAGCTTTCTTAGAAACTTCTTGGTGATGTGTGAATTCATCTCACAGAGTTACACTTATGTTTCGTGGAGCAGTCCATTAACACTGTCTTTGGGGAAACTGAGAAGGGCTTCTTTGGATCACATTGAGGCCTACGCTGATAAAGGAAATTTCTTCCGTTCAAAACGTGAAAGAAGCTTTCTGAGAAACTTCTTTCTGATCTGTGAGTTCATCTCACAGAGTTACAACCTCTGCCTCAAGAAGCAGTTTGCTAACACTCTTTTCGTGGAATCTGCAAAGTGATATTTGGGAGCCTGTAGGGGCACAAGGTGATAAAGGAAATATCCTCACATAATAACTAAAGAGAAGCTTTCTGAGAAACTGCATTGCCATGTGTGAATGCAACTCACAGAGTTACACGTTTCTCTTCAGTGATCAGTTTGTTAGCACAGTTTTCTGGAAATCTGCAATTAGATACTTCACAGCGCAATGAACATTACAGTGACAAAGGAAATATCCACATATGAAAACTGGAAAGAAGCTTTCTTAGAAACTTCTTGGTGATGTGTGAATTCATCTCACAGAGTTACACTTATGTTTCGTGGAGCAGTCCATTAACACTGTCTTTGGGGAAACTGAGAAGGGCTTCTTTGGATCACATTGAGGCCTACGCTGATAAAGGAAATTTCTTCCGTTCAAAACGTGAAAGAAGCTTTCTGAGAAACTTCTTTCTGATCTGTGAGTTCATCTCACAGAGATACAACCTCTGCCTCAAGAAGCAGATTGCTAACACTCTTCTCGTGGAATCTGCAAAGTGATATTTGGGAGTCTATGGGCAGCCATGGTGATAAAGGAAATATCCTCACATAATAACTAAAGAGAAGCTTTCTGAGAAACTGCATTGTCATGTGTGAATGCAACTCACAGAGTTACACGTTTCTCTTCAGTGATCAGTTTGTTAGCACAGTTTTCTGGAGATCTGCAATTAGATACTTCACAGCGCAATGAACATTACAGTCACAAAGGAAATATCCACATATGAAAACTGGAAAGAAGCTTTCTTAGAAACTTCTTGGTGATGTGTGAATTCATCTCACAGAGTTACACTTATGTTTCGTGGAGCAGTCCATTAACACTGTCTTTGGGGAAACTGAGAAGGGCTTCTTTGGATCACATTGAGGCCTACGCTGATAAAGGAAATTTCTTCCGTTCAAAACGTGAAAGAAGCTTTCTGAGAAACTTCTTTCTGATCTGTGAGTTCATCTCACAGAGTTACAACCTCTGCCTCAAGAAGAAGTTTGCTAACACTCTTCTCGTGGAATCTGCAAAGTGATATTTTGGAGCCTGTAGGGGCACATGGTGATAAAGGAAATATCCTCACATAATAACTAAAGAGAAGCTTTCTGAGAAACTGCATTGTCATGTGTGAATGCAACTCACAGAGTTACACGTTTCTCTTCAGTGATCAGTTTGTTAGCACAGTTTTCTGGAGATCTGCAATTAGATACTTCACAGCGCAATGAACATTACAGTCACAAAGGAAATATCCACATATGAAAACTGGAAAGAAGCTTTCTTAGAAACTTCTTGGTGATGTGTGAATTCATCTCACAGAGTTACACTTATGTTTCGTGGAGCAGTCCATTAACACTGTCTTTGGGGAAACTGAGAAGGGCTTCTTTGGATCACATTGAGGCCTACGCTGATAAAGGAAATTTCTTCCGTTCAAAACGTGAAAGAAGCTTTCTGAGAAACTTCTTTCTGATCTGTGAGTTCATCTCACAGAGTTACAACCTCTGCCTCAAGAAGCAGATTGCTAACACTCTTTTCGTGGAATCTGCAAAGTGATATTTGGGAGTCTATTGCAGCCCATGGTGATAAAGCAAATATCCTCACATAATAACTAAAGAGAAGCTTTCTGAGAAACTGCATTGTCATGTGTGAATGCAACTCACAGAGTTACACGTTTCTCTTCAGTGATCAGTTTGTTAGCACAGTTTTCTGGAAATCTGCAATTAGATACTTCACAGCGCAATGAACATTACAGTCACAAAGGAAATATCCACATATGAAAACTGGAAAGAAGCTTTCTTAGAAACTTCTTGGTGATGTGTGAATTCATCTCACAGAATTACACTTATGTTTCGTGGAGCAGTCCATTAACACTGTCTTTGGGGAAACTGAGAAGGGCTTCTTTGGATCACATTGAGGCCTACGCTGATAAAGGAAATTTCTTCCGTTCAAAACGTGAAAGAAGCTTTCTGAGAAACTTCTTTCTGATCTGTGAGTTCATCTCACAGAGTTACAAACTCTGCCTCAAGAAGCAGATTGCTAACACTCTTTTCGTGGAATCTGCAAAGTGATATTTGGGAGTCTATTGCAGCCCATGGTGATAAAGCAAATATCCTCACATAATAACTAAAGAGAAGCTTTCTGAGAAACTGCATTGTCATGTGTGAATGCAACTCACAGAGTTACACGTTTCTCTTCAGTGATCAGTTTGTTAGCACAGTTTTCTGGAAATCTGCAATTAGATACTTCACAGCGCAATGAACATTACAGTGACAAAGGAAATATCCACATATGAAAACTGGAAAGAAGCTTTCTTAGAAACTTCTTGGTGATGTGTGAATTCATCTCACAGAGTTACACTTATGTTTCGTGGAGCAGTCCATTAACACTGTCTTTGGGGAAACTGAGAAGGGCTTCTTTGGATCACATTGAGGCCTACGCTGATAAAGGAAATTTCATTCCGTTCAAAACGTGAAAGAAGCTTTCTGAGAAACTTCTTTCTGATCTGTGAGTTCATCTCACAGAGTTACAACCTCTGCCTCAAGAAGAAGTTTGCTAACACTCTTCTCGTGGAATCTGCAAAGTGATATTTTGGAGCCTGTAGGGGCACATGGTGATAAAGGAAATATCCTCACATAATAACTAAAGAGAAGCTTTCTGAGAAACTGCATTGCCATGTGTGAATGCAACTCACAGAGTTACACGTTTCTCTTCAGTGATCAGTTTGTTAGCACAGTTTTCTGGAGATCTGCAATTAGATACTTCACAGCGCAATGAACATTACAGTCACAAAGGAAATATCCACATATGAAAACTGGAAAGAAGCTTTCTTAGAAACTTCTTGGTGATGTGTGAATTCATCTCACAGAATTACACTTATGTTTCGTGGAGCAGTCCATTAACACTGTCTTTGGGGAAACTGAGAAGGGCTTCTTTGGATCACATTGGGGCCTAAGCTGATAAAGGAAATTTCTTCCGTTCAAAACGTGAAAGAAGCTTTCTGAGAAACTTCTTTCTGATCTGTGAGTTCATCTCACAGAGTTACAAACTCTGCCTCAAGAAGCAGATTGCTAACACTCTTTTCGTGGAATCTGCAAAGTGATATTTGGGAGTCTATTGCAGCCCATGGTGATAAAGCAAATATCCTCACATAATAACTAAAGAGAAGCTTTCTGAGAAACTGCATTGTCATGTGTGAATGCAACTCACAGAGTTACACGTTTCTCTTCAGTGATCAGTTTGTTAGCACAGTTTTCTGGAGATCTGCAATTAGATACTTCACAGCGCAATGAACATTACAGTCACAAAGGAAATATCCACATATGAAAACTGGAAAGAAGCTTTCTTAGAAACTTCTTGGTGATGTGTGAATTCATCTCACAGAGTTACACTTATTTTTCGTGGAGCAGTCCATTAACACTGTCTTTGGGGAAACTGAGAAGGGCTTCTTTGGATCACATTGAGGCCTACGCTGATAAAGGAAATTTCATCCGTTCAAAACGTGAAAGAAGCTTTCTGAGAAACTTCTTTCTGATCTGTGAGTTCATCTCACAGAGTTACAACCTCTGCCTCAAGAAGCAGTTTGCTAACACTCTTTTCGTGGAATCTGCAAAGTGATATTTGGTAGCATATTGGGGCCCATGGTGATAAAGGAAATATCCTCATATAATAACTAAAGAGAAGCTTTCTGAGAAACTGCATTTCCATGTGTGAATGCAACTCACAGAGTTACGCCAGTGTTTTTTGGAGCCGTTTCTTAGGACTGTTTCCGTGGATTCCGAGAAGTGATATTTCAGATAGCTTTGAAGAATGGAAGGAGAAAAGAAATACCCTCCAAGAGAGAGCAGTACCAAGCTTTCTGAGAAACTGTTTTGTGATATGTGAATTCATTTCACAGTGTTCTATCACCCTTTATCGGGAGAGTTTCCTAGCACTCATTTTGAGGAATCTCTGATGTGATGTCTTGGATATCGTTGAATCGCATGCTGAATAAGGAACTATCCTCAGAGAAACCTGCAGAGAAGCCTTCTCAGACACTTCTTTGTTGTGGGTGAATTCAGCCCACAGATGTCCATCATTGTTTCCACTGAGAAACTTGCTAGCAGATTTTTCGCAGAATCTGCAATAGGACACACGGTGGCGCTCCAAGACCACAAATAACCTCCTCTTACTAAAGAAAGAAGCTTTCTGAGAAACCGCTTTGTGATGTGTGAATTCAACTCACTAAGTTGCAGCTGTATCTCGTGGGGCCGTGGCCTGGCCCTATTTGTGTGGAATCTGAGAAGAGATATTCCCGATCCCTTTGAAACCAAAGGGGCCAATGGAAACATCTTCCAATAAAAATGAGAAAGAAGCTTTCTGAGAAACTTCTTTCTGATCTGTGAGTTCATGTCACAGAGTTACAAACTCTGCCTCAAGAAGCAGTTTGCTAACACACTTTCCGTGGAATCTGCAAAGTGATATTTGGGAGCCCATAGGGGCACATGGTGATAAAGGAAATATCCTCACATAATAACTAAAGAGAAGCTTTCTGAGAAACTGCATTGCCATGTGTGAATGCAACTCACAGAGTTACACGTTTCCCTTCCGTGATCAGTTTGTTAGCACAGTTTTCTGGAAATCTGCAATTAGATACTTCACAGCGCAATGAACATTACAGTCACAAAGGAAATATCCACATGTGAAAACTGGAAAGAAGCTTTCTTAGAAACTTCTTGGTGATGTGTGAATTCATCTCACAGAATTACACTTATGTTTCGTGGAGCAGTCCATTAACACTGTCTTTGGGGAAACTGAGAAGGGCTTCTTTGGATCACATTGGGGCCTAAGCTGATAAAGGAAATTTCTTCCGTTCAAAACGTGAAAGAAGCTTTCTGAGAAACTTCTTTCTGATCTGTGAGTTCATCTCACAGAGTTACAAACTCTGCCTCAAGAAGCAGATTGCTAACACTCTTTTCGTGGAATCTGCAAAGTGATATTTGGGAGTCTATTGCAGCCCATGGTGATAAAGCAAATATCCTCACATAATAACTAAAGAGAAGCTTTCTGAGAAACTGCATTGTCATGTGTGAATGCAACTCACAGAGTTACACGTTTCTCTTCAGTGATCAGTTTGTTAGCACAGTTTTCTGGAAATCTGCAATTAGATACTTCACAGCGCAATGAACATTACAGTGACAAAGGAAATATCCACATATGAAAACTGGAAAGAAGCTTTCTTAGAAACTTCTTGGTGATGTGTGAATTCATCTCACAGAGTTACACTTATTTTTCGTGGAGCAGTCCATTAACACTGTCTTTGGGGAAACTGAGAAGGGCTTCTTTGGATCACATTGAGGCCTACGCTGATAAAGGAAATTTCATTCCGTTCAAAACGTGAAAGAAGCTTTCTGAGAAACTTCTTTCTGATCTGTGAGTTCATCTCACAGAGTTACAACCTCTGCCTCAAGAAGAAGTTTGCTAACACTCTTCTCGTGGAATCTGCAAAGTGATATTTTGGAGCCTGTAGGGGCACATGGTGATAAAGGAAATATCCTCACATAATAACTAAAGAGAAGCTTTCTGAGAAACTGCATTGATATGTGTGAATGCAACTCACAGAGTTACACGTTTCTCTTCAGTGATCAGTTTGTTAGCACAGTTTTCTGGAGATCTGCAATTAGATACTTCACAGCGCAATGAACATTACAGTCACAAAGGAAATATCCACATATGAAAACTGGAAAGAAGCTTTCTTAGAAACTTCTTGGTGATGTGTGAATTCATCTCACAGAGTTACACTTATGTTTCGTGGAGCAGTCCATTAACACTGTCTTTGGGGAAACTGAGAAGGGCTTCTTTGGATCACATTGAGGCCTACGCTGATAAAGGAAATTTCATTCGTTCAAAACGTGAAAGAAGCTTTCTGAGAAACTTCTTTCTGATCTGTGAGTTAATCTCACAGAGTTACAACCTCTGCCTCAAGAAGCAGTTTGCTAACACTCTTTTCGTGGAATCTGCAAAGTGATATTTGGGAGTCCTTGCAGGCCCATGGTGATAAAGCAAATATCCTCACATAATAACTAAAGAGAAGCTTTCTGAGAAACTGCATTGTCATGTGTGAATGCAACTCACAGAGTTACACGTTTCTCTTCAGTGATCAGTTTGTTAGCACAGTTTTCTGGAAATCTGCAATTAGATACTTCACAGCGCAATGAACATTACAGTCACAAAGGAAATATCCACATATGAAAACTGGAAAGAAGCTTTCTTAGAAACTTCTTGGTGATGTGTGAATTCATCTCACAGAATTACACTTATGTTTCGTGGAGCAGTCCATTAACACTGTCTTTGGGGAAACTGAGAAGGGCTTCTTTGGATCACATTGGGGCCTAAGCTGATAAAGGAAATTTCTTCCGTTCAAAACGTGAAAGAAGCTTTCTGAGAAACTTCTTTCTGATCTGTGAGTTCATCTCACAGAGTTACAAACTCTGCCTCAAGAAGCAGATTGCTAACACTCTTTTCGTGGAATCTGCAAAGTGATATTTGGGAGTCTATTGCAGCCCATGGTGATAAAGCAAATATCCTCACATAATAACTAAAGAGAAGCTTTCTGAGAAACTGCATTGTCATGTGTGAATGCAACTCACAGAGTTACACGTTTCTCTTCAGTGATCAGTTTGTTAGCACAGTTTTCTGGAAATCTGCAATTAGATACTTCACAGCGCAATGAACATTACAGTGACAAAGGAAATATCCACATATGAAAACTGGAAAGAAGCTTTCTTAGAAACTTCTTGGTGATGTGTGAATTCATCTCACAGAGTTACACTTATGTTTCGTGGAGCAGTCCATTAACACTGTCTTTGGGGAAACTGAGAAGGGCTTCTTTGGATCACATTGAGGCCTACGCTGATAAAGGAAATTTCATCCGTTCAAAACGTGAAAGAAGCTTTCTGAGAAACTTCTTTCTGATCTGTGAGTTCATCTCACAGAGTTACAACCTCTGCCTCAAGAAGAAGTTTGCTAACACTCTTCTCGTGGAATCTGCAAAGTGATATTTTGGAACCTGTAGGGGCACATGGTGATAAAGGAAATATCCTCACATAATAACTAAAGAGAAGCTTTCTGAGAAACTGCATTGCCATGTGTGAATGCAACTCACAGAGTTACACGTTTCTCTTCAGTGATCAGTTTGTTAGCACAGTTTTCTGGAGATCTGCAATTAGATACTTCACAGCGCAATGAACATTACAGTCACAAAGGAAATATCCACATATGAAAACTGGAAAGAAGCTTTCTTAGAAACTTCTTGGTGATGTGTGAATTCATCTCACAGAATTACACTTATGTTTCGTGGAGCAGTCCATTAACACTGTCTTTGGGGAAACTGAGAAGGGCTTCTTTGGATCACATTGGGGCCTAAGCTGATAAAGGAAATTTCTTCCGTTCAAAACGTGAAAGAAGCTTTCTGAGAAACTTCTTTCTGATCTGTGAGTTCATCTCACAGAGTTACAACCTCTGCCTCAAGAAGAAGTTTGCTAACACTCTTCTCGTGGAATCTGCAAAGTGATATTTGGAGCCTGTAGGGGCACATGGTGATAAAGGAAATATCCTCACATAATAACTAAAGAGAAGCTTTCTGAGAAACTGCATTGCCATGTGTGAATGCAACTCACAGAGTTACACGTTTCTCTTCAGTGATCAGTTTGTTAGCACAGTTTTCTGGAAATCTGCAATTAGATACTTCACAGCGCAATGAACATTACAGTCACAAAGGAAATATCCACATATGAAAACTGGAAAGAAGCTTTCTTAGAAACTTCTTGGTGATGTGTGAATTCATCTCACAGAATTACACTTATGTTTCGTGGAGCAGTCCATTAACACTGTCTTTGGGGAAACTGAGAAGGGCTTCTTTGGATCACATTGGGGCCTAAGCTGATAAAGGAAATTTCTTCCGTTCAAAACGTGAAAGAAGCTTTCTGAGAAACTTCTTTCTGATCTGTGAGTTCATCTCACAGAGTTACAAACTCTGCCTCAAGAAGCAGATTGCTAACACTCTTTTCGTGGAATCTGCAAAGTGATATTTGGGAGTCTATTGCAGCCCATGGTGATAAAGCAAATATCCTCACATAATAACTAAAGAGAAGCTTTCTGAGAAACTGCATTGTCATGTGTGAATGCAACTCACAGAGTTACACGTTTCTCTTCAGTGATCAGTTTGTTAGCACAGTTTTCTGGAAATCTGCAATTAGATACTTCACAGCGCAATGAACATTACAGTGACAAAGGAAATATCCACATATGAAAACTGGAAAGAAGCTTTCTTAGAAACTTCTTGGTGATGTGTGAATTCATCTCACAGAGTTACACTTATGTTTCGTGGAGCAGTCCATTAACACTGTCTTTGGGGAAACTGAGAAGGGCTTCTTTGGATCACATTGAGGCCTACGCTGATAAAGGAAATTTCATCCGTTCAAAACGTGAAAGAAGCTTTCTGAGAAACTTCTTTCTGATCTGTGAGTTCATCTCACAGAGTTACAACCTCTGCCTCAAGAAGCAGTTTGCTAACACTCTTTTCGTGGAATCTGCAAAGTGATATTTGGGAGTCTATTGCAGCCCATGGTGATAAAGCAAATATCCTCACATAATAACTAAAGAGAAGTTTTCTGAGAAACTGCATTGTCATGTGTGAATGCAACTCACAGAGTTACACGTTTCTCTTCAGTGATCAGTTTGTTAGCACAGTTTTCTGGAAATCTGCAATTAGATACTTCACAGCGCAATGAACATTACAGTCACAAAGGAAATATCCACATATGAAAACTGGAAAGAAGCTTTCTTAGAAACTTCTTGGTGATGTGTGAATTCATCTCACAGAATTACACTTATGTTTCGTGGAGCAGTCCATTAACACTGTCTTTGGGGAAACTGAGAAGGGCTTCTTTGGATCACATTGGGGCCTAAGCTGATAAAGGAAATTTCTTCCGTTCAAAACGTGAAAGAAGCTTTCTGAGAAACTTCTTTCTGATCTGTGAGTTCATCTCACAGAGTTACAAACTCTGCCTCAAGAAGCAGATTGCTAACACTCTTTTCGTGGAATCTGCAAAGTGATATTTGGGAGTCTATTGCAGCCCATGGTGATAAAGCAAATATCCTCACATAATAACTAAAGAGAAGCTTTCTGAGAAACTGCATTGTCATGTGTGAATGCAACTCACAGAGTTACACGTTTCTCTTCAGTGATCAGTTTGTTAGCACAGTTTTCTGGAAATCTGCAATTAGATACTTCACAGCGCAATGAACATTACAGTGACAAAGGAAATATCCACATATGAAAACTGGAAAGAAGCTTTCTTAGAAACTTCTTGGTGATGTGTGAATTCATCTCACAGAGTTACACTTATGTTTCGTGGAGCAGTCCATTAACACTGTCTTTGGGGAAACTGAGAAGGGCTTCTTTGGATCACATTGAGGCCTACGCTGATAAAGGAAATTTCATTCCGTTCAAAACGTGAAAGAAGCTTTCTGAGAAACTTCTTTCTGATCTGTGAGTTCATCTCACAGAGTTACAACCTCTGCCTCAAGAAGAAGTTTGCTAACACTCTTCTCGTGGAATCTGCAAAGTGATATTTTGGAGCCTGTAGGGGCACATGGTGATAAAGGAAATATCCTCACATAATAACTAAAGAGAAGCTTTCTGAGAAACTGCATTGTCATGTGTGAATGCAACTCACAGAGTTACACGTTTCTCTTCAGTGATCAGTTTGTTAGCACAGTTTTCTGGAAATCTGCAATTAGATACTTCACAGCGCAATGAACATTACAGTCACAAAGGAAATATCCACATATGAAAACTGGAAAGAAGCTTTCTTAGAAACTTCTTGGTGATGTGTGAATTCATCTCACAGAGTTACACTTATGTTTCGTGGAGCAGTCCATTAACACTGTCTTTGGGGAAACTGAGAAGGGCTTCTTTGGATCACATTGAGGCCTACGCTGATAAAGGAAATTTCTTCCGTTCAAAACGTGAAAGAAGCTTTCTGAGAAACTTCTTTCTGATCTGTGAGTTCATCTCACAGAGTTACAACCTCTGCCTCAAGAAGAAGTTTGCTAACACTCTTCTCGTGGAATCTGCAAAGTGATATTTTGGAGCCTGTAGGGGCACATGGTGATAAAGGAAATATCCTCACATAATAACTAAAGAGAAGCTTTCTGAGAAACTGCATTGCCATGTGTGAATGCAACTCACAGAGTTACACGTTTCTCTTCAGTGATCAGTTTGTTAGCACAGTTTTCTGGAGATCTGCAATTAGATACTTCACAGCGCAATGAACATTACAGTCACAAAGGAAATATCCACATATGAAAACTGGAAAGAAGCTTTCTTAGAAACTTCTTGGTGATGTGTGAATTCATCTCACAGAATTACACTTATGTTTCGTGGAGCAGTCCATTAACACTGTCTTTGGGGAAACTGAGAAGGGCTTCTTTGGATCACATTGGGGCCTAAGCTGATAAAGGAAATTTCTTCCGTTCAAAACGTGAAAGAAGCTTTCTGAGAAACTTCTTTCTGATCTGTGAGTTCATCTCACAGAGTTACAAACTCTGCCTCAAGAAGCAGATTGCTAACACTCTTTTCGTGGAATCTGCAAAGTGATATTTGGGAGTCTATTGCAGCCCATGGTGATAAAGCAAATATCCTCACATAATAACTAAAGAGAAGCTTTCTGAGAAACTGCATTGTCATGTGTGAATGCAACTCACAGAGTTACACGTTTCTCTTCAGTGATCAGTTTGTTAGCACAGTTTTCTGGAAATCTGCAATTAGATACTTCACAGCGCAATGAACATTACAGTGACAAAGGAAATATCCACATATGAAAACTGGAAAGAAGCTTTCTTAGAAACTTCTTGGTGATGTGTGAATTCATCTCACAGAGTTACACTTATGTTTCGTGGAGCAGTCCATTAACACTGTCTTTGGGGAAACTGAGAAGGGCTTCTTTGGATCACATTGAGGCCTACGCTGATAAAGGAAATTTCATCCGTTCAAAACGTGAAAGAAGCTTTCTGAGAAACTTCTTTCTGATCTGTGAGTTCATCTCACAGAGTTACAACCTCTGCCTCAAGAAGAAGTTTGCTAACACTCTTCTCGTGGAATCTGCAAAGTGATATTTTGGAGCCTGTAGGGGCACATGGTGATAAAGGAAATATCCTCACATAATAACTAAAGAGAAGCTTTCTGAGAAACTGCATTGCCATGTGTGAATGCAACTCACAGAGTTACACGTTTCTCTTCAGTGATCAGTTTGTTAGCACAGTTTTCTGGAGATCTGCAATTAGATACTTCACAGCGCAATGAACATTACAGTCACAAAGGAAATATCCACATATGAAAACTGGAAAGAAGCTTTCTTAGAAACTTCTTGGTGATGTGTGAATTCATCTCACAGAATTACACTTATGTTTCGTGGAGCAGTCCATTAACACTGTCTTTGGGGAAACTGAGAAGGGCTTCTTTGGATCACATTGGGGCCTAAGCTGATAAAGGAAATTTCTTCCGTTCAAAACGTGAAAGAAGCTTTCTGAGAAACTTCTTTCTGATCTGTGAGTTCATCTCACAGAGTTACAAACTCTGCCTCAAGAAGCAGATTGCTAACACTCTTTTCGTGGAATCTGCAAAGTGATATTTGGGAGTCTATTGCAGCCCATGGTGATAAAGCAAATATCCTCACATAATAACTAAAGAGAAGCTTTCTGAGAAACTGCATTGTCATGTGTGAATGCAACTCACAGAGTTACACGTTTCTCTTCAGTGATCAGTTTGTTAGCACAGTTTTCTGGAAATCTGCAATTAGATACTTCACAGCGCAATGAACATTACAGTCACAAAGGAAATATCCACATATGAAAACTGGAAAGAAGCTTTCTTAGAAACTTCTTGGTGATGTGTGAATTCATCTCACAGAGTTACACTTATGTTTCGTGGAGCAGTCCATTAACACTGTCTTTGGGGAAACTGAGAAGGGCTTCTTTGGATCACATTGAGGCCTACGCTGATAAAGGAAATTTCTTCCGTTCAAAACGTGAAAGAAGCTTTCTGAGAAACTTCTTTCTGATCTGTGAGTTCATCTCACAGAGTTACAACCTCTGCCTCAAGAAGCAGTTTGCTAACACTCTTCTCGTGGAATCTGCAAAGTGATATTTGGGAGTCTATTGCAGCCCATGGTGATAAAGCAAATATCCTCACATAATAACTAAAGAGAAGCTTTCTGAGAAACTGCATTGTCATGTGTGAATGCAACTCACAGAGTTACACGTTTCTCTTCAGTGATCAGTTTGTTAGCACAGTTTTCTGGAAATCTGCAATTAGATACTTCACAGCGCAATGAACATTACAGTCACAAAGGAAATATCCACATATGAAAACTGGAAAGAAGCTTTCTTAGAAACTTCTTGGTGATGTGTGAATTCATCTCACAGAGTTACACTTATGTTTCGTGGAGCAGTCCATTAACACTGTCTTTGGGGAAACTGAGAAGGGCTTCTTTGGATCACATTGAGGCCTACGCTGATAAAGGAAATTTCATCCGTTCAAAACGTGAAAGAAGCTTTCTGAGAAACTTCTTTCTGATCTGTGAGTTCATCTCACAGAGTTACAACCTCTGCCTCAAGAAGCAGTTTGCTAACACTCTTTTCGTGGAATCTGCAAAGTGATATTTGGGAGCATATTGGGGCCCATGGTGATAAAGGAAATATCCTCATATAATAACTAAAGAGAAGCTTTCTGAGAAACTGCATTGCCATGTGTGAATGCAACTCACAGAGTTACGCCAGTGTTTTTTGGAGCCGTTTCTTAGGACTGTTTCCGTGGATTCCGAGAAGTGATATTTCAGATAGCTTTGAAGAATAGAAGGAGAAAAGAAATACCCTCCAAGAGAAAGCAGAACCAAGCTTTCTGAGAAACTGTTTTGTGATATGTGAATTCATTTCACAGTGTTCTATCACCCTTTATCGGGGGAGTTTCCTAGCACTCATTTTGAGGAATCTCTGATGTGATGTCTTGGATATCGTTGAATCGCATGCTGAATAAGGAACTATCCTCAGAGAAACCTGCAGAGAAGCCTTCTCAGACACTTCTTTGTTGTGGGTGAATTCAGCCCACAGATGTCCATCATTGTTTCCACTGAGAAACTTGCTAGCAGATTTTTCGCAGAATCTGCAATAGGACACACGGTGGCGCTCCAAGACCACAAATAACCTCGTCTTACTAAAGAAAGAAGCTTTCTGAGAAACCGCTTTGTGATGTGTGAATTCAACTCACTAAGTTGCAGCTGTATTCGTGGGGCCGTGGCCTGGCCCTATTTGTGTGGAATCTGAGAAGAGATATTCCCGATCCCTTTGAAACCAAAGGGGCCAATGGAAACATCTTCCAATAAAAATGAGAAAGAAGCTTTCTGAGAAACTTCTTTCTGATCTGTGAGTTCATGTCACAGAGTTACAAACTCTGCCTCAAGAAGCAGTTTGCTAACACACTTTCCGTGGAATCTGCAAAGTGATATTTGGGAGCCCATAGGGGCACATGGTGATAAAGGAAATATCCTCACATAATAACTAAAGAGAAGCTTTCTGAGAAACTGCATTGTCATGTGTGAATGCAACTCACAGAGAGTACACGTTTCCCTTCCGTGATCCGTTTGTTAGCACAGTTTTCTGGAAATCTGCCATTAGATACTTCACAGCGCAATGAACATTACAGTACAAAGGAAATATCCACATATGAAAACTGGAAAGAAGCTTTCTTAGAAACTTCTTGGTGATGTGTGAATTCATCTCACAGAGTTACACTTATGTTTCGTGGAGCAGTCCATTAACACTGTCTTTGGGGAAACTGAGAAGGGCATCTTTGGATCAAATTGAGGCCTACGCTGATAAAGGAAATATCATCCGTTCAAAACGTGAAAGAAGCTTTCTGAGAAACTTCTTTCTGATCTGTGAGTTCATCTCACAGGGTTTCAACCTCTGCCTCAAGAAGAAGTTTGCTAACACTCTTCTTGTGGAATCTGCAAAGTGATATTGTGGAGTCTGTGGGGGCACATGGTGATAAGCAAATATCCTCACTAATAACTAAAGAGAAAGCTTTCTGA
>NC_044570.1:11907051-11929648 GCF_007565055.1 Rhinopithecus roxellana
ACAGGTGTATGTTCTAGAAACACTAACCATTATACCACTGAAATAAAATCCCGGATTGATATCTTCCTGAACAGTACAAAAGTTATAATTGCCTAATTGCATTGCAGAAGGATATTCACTGCCATTTCCACACATTCTTTAAATAGGTCTAAACTGATTAATTGAAGTTTTCTGCAGGTTTCTGCTGTGTTGTCCTTGCCTCTTTCCCTTTGGTAAAATAGATAGATCCCCAGTCACTCACATAATGTCTAAATAATTCTTACAACTGCTTTTTTAAACTAAATTCTTCCAGTAGTCAATTGCTTATAAATACCCATTTTTTTTTGTTTGTTTTTTAAATGCGCATTTTCACTCCCAGCATCTGTTTCTCACCTTACTATTGAACAAATAATGGATTTGTTTTCATCACCTAAGTATATCTTATGCTTGAAAGCCTTTTACTAGATAATACTTGAGGCCTTAGAGGAACTAAACTTGGTATTAATGATATAGTTACATTTATACTACACATTTCATAGAGATGCCAATTATGATTCGCATAAAATGTTTTCATTTTACTACTTTGTACCATGTATGTTGATTATTATTGTTATTGATAAATGTTTCAGTGCATTGGATAGGCAGCTGCATTTTACTTCTATCAGACATAAAGTATTTTTGTCAAATAAAAAATTCCACAGTTGTACTGGATAATTATTTGAAAAACACCATTTTTATTAGAACCTGTGTTTTTCTATTGAATAAAAACAATTGGGATTTTGGTTGTGTGATCCTTTATGAGCCTGTGTTTTGGCATAATCGCCGAAGTTTGGCACAACGGAAATATTCAACCTGAGATATAATTGATTTCGATTATTTATGGTTTTATTCAATTCCATTTTGACATATGAGCAATCTGTACCCCTTATATTTAAAGAAAAAAACATGTTTTTTTGTGTCATAAACAAAACAGCCTACCATGCCCATTTTATGCGGTAAATACTAATCACAAGCTAAAAGGTCAAAACGAATAAAGTATTTTTACTGAATTCCAGAAGTCGGGAAGAAAAATCGTTGATATAAGAAGTGCTGTGTGGCAAAATAAGCAGACTAATAAAAACAGTGTTAAAGAAATACATGTGACTTTTAGTTAACCAAATAATGTCGTCTGTGGTATTTCAGATTAAGGTATAGAATCTTCTCTGGACAGTGAGGATAGAAACTATTCACAGTACTATAGACAAATTATAACAATTATGTGCTTGATTGGTTTAATATGTCATCCACTTTAAGATGGGACTGGTTTTATTCAAAAATTGTATTAGTTGGGACATATTTTGGAAATATCTCATATATTCATATGAGAAAAAGTAGGCTGGAGCTATTTTAGTAAGTGCTCAAATATAAAAATTTTAATAAAGGAATGTGTTACCCGGACTAGGCTCTTTGCTAGAACCAAGAATAGAAAAAGTATTATATCCTCTCTTTCCCAACAATCATTTCCCTTTTCTCCTTTTTTAACACTAAGGTGTCCTCTTCCTTCATACTTCGTTGCAATGGCTTGGTCTGGTTGTAAATTATCTTTTCTTTTTTTTTGTTGTATCTTTTAAATTATTAGAATTTTTAGTCTTTTTAAGGTAGCTTGAAGAAGCCAATAATAATAAAGTTCAACTCCATCTTCATGGGAAAATGAAGCAGGGGACATCTGGGTGAAAGAAACTTGAATTAACATTAGTAAAGAATAGCCTTGTTTTTAAGAGCGATGTTGTAGGCCATTTTGCATGTATAGGACTGCATTTTGCATTATTCTTCTATAAAGGAATACCGAGACTGGATATTATTAAAAAAAAATTACTTGGCTTGCCAGTTTCTGCCAGACTTTACAGGAAGCATGGTTGCCAACATCTGCTAGATTCCCAGGGAGGCCTCAGATGCTAATGGTGGAAGATGATGGAAGATGACGACGGGAGCAAGCAGGTCCTGGGGTGAGAATCAGAAGCAAGAGAGAGAAAAAAAAAGAGTAAACGAGCATTATTATTAGTAACTGCCACTCTATTTGCTGACATAAGGAAATCGAGTCATTGTTTTGAGTCGTTGCCGGACAGAGGAGGAGATACACCTTTAATCAACCAGGATCTCCTAGAATCACTCATACATGGAGGGCAGCACCAAGGTTAGCGTAGTATATCATTCATACAGAAGAAATTCTTTCCCTGGAGCCAATCGCCTTCCACCAGCCTCCACCGCCAACATTGGGGATTACATTTCAACATGAGATTTGAACAGGGCTACACAGCCAAATATAAATCAAGAAAGATTCAAGTTTTTATTTAGAGAAACCAAAACACAAATTTGAATAAACCAAATGAAAAAAAGACATTATGTCTACAACCCTCTTCCTTGCCGGCTTTCTAACTTTTAGAATGTACATGAGGAAGGGCAATTTTAGCTTCCTTTAAGTTCATCAACTAACAGTGTAGTTACTTATAAATATACTCCTTTATTTCTATGCAAATACATGTTTCAAGTAAGCTTTTAGTTAAAAAATACCGATAATTCAAAGAACAACAGCTGGTTTTCCAGGTATTCAGATTTGACTAAGGACAAAAAGAGAGTAAAAGTCATTAATTTTAAAGGATGTTTTTGATAACTACTCACAGTCAAGGCAGGATCTTTTTTATTTTATTATACTTAAGTTCTAGGGGGACCATGTGCAATAACGGGCAGAGTTGGTTACATATGTATTACTTATGCCATGTTGGGTGCTGCACCCCATCAATCATCAGCACCATCAATCATCATTTTATATCATGTATAACTCCCAATGCAATCCCTCCCTCTCCCCCCTCCCAATGATAGGCCCAGTGTGTGATGTTCCCCCTATATGCCCAAATGAATGTGTCCTGTAATTTTTCAAATTGAGAAAGAAATGGTGAGTGCACTTGCGAAAATAAATTTACTAAATGGGTTTGTGACAACTTGTAGAAAGAATGGCAGGATCGGTTCACTATTTTCCAAGTGCACTCACCATTTCTCAAATTTGAAAAATATTGAACAGGAAACAATCATTTGGTGAATATAGAAAAATGTAAAATAAGTGAAATGGTAACTGTAAATAATTGTAAAATATGAAAGAAACAGCCCCATATCTTGAATAGAGAAAGCGGTGGGGACTTAAGTAGCACATTTATAAAGACAAAGCATGGGATACTTAAAATATCAGGTAAAATAAAGTGTGTTTCCATAAGCTTTTTGACAAAGTGTGGCTTTGGAAATACAAATACACGGAGTACTTTATCAGGAAATACAGATATGTGTTCTATAGCTAACAATACTCATGTGTTCTCTACCAATTAGATATGTATTATGTATATCTTTAGGGACAAAGACAGAGGAAGAGAAAACAAGGTGAGTTGAAAGCATATTGAAAAAATTAGCGACACAGTACTTAAGGAAAGGCTCTTTGGAAAAATGTCTGTTCAGCGTCCCGTGCCCATGTTGTGCGGGTCATTGGGATTTTGCATAGAGTTGTATGAGTTTCTCTTATATTTGGATTGATAACACCTTATCGATTTACATGTTTACAAATATTTCATCCATTCTCTAAAATGATATTTGTTCATTTGTTGTATTTTATATACTGGCAAAGCTTTTCAGTTTGAGTAGTCCTATAGTTTACTTCGTCCTAAGTTTATTTTTGCTTTGTTTCTGCGTGCTTTATGGAGATCATATTAAGAAAAAAATCTGCTAAAACCAGTGCCAAGGAACTTTTCCCTTATGTTTTGTATCAGAGATTGATTGAAGTGTTGCCGATCTTTATTTAAGTCTTTATTTTGTGATATATGTGTAGGGATCATATATCTTCTGAGATCATATAAAGAAAAAAAATCATTGCTACAACCAGTTGCCAAGGAAATTTCCCTTCTGTTGGTGTATAAGAGATTTTGAAGTTTCCGATCTGATATTAAAGTCTTATTTTGGGATATATATGTGTATGGATATTGTGTTTATCCTATACACACAATAACATATATTTTATGTGGCCGTAAAAAATTCCTGCCCTGTGACAACAGGGATTGAACCAAAGAGGACATTGGTTTAGGTGAAATCAAGCCAGGTACAACAAGACCAATATCACATGAATCTCACTTATATGTGAAATCTAAAAAAAAAGTTGAACTCATACATCGTACCAGAGGTTAGAAAGTGGTTGCAAGGGTATTGGGGGAGTGGGGGAGGGGAGATGTTGATCAACGCACACAACTTTCATTTATAAGGATGGATACATTTGGGCAATGTAATGTACCAATCATGTGGCATAACTAATAAGATCATTTGGTTTACTTCAAAATTAGAGAGTAAGATCTTAAGTGGTCTTATCACACACACAAATACACAAACATGCAGGACTGCCAGTGATGAATATAGTAATTAGCTGACTGATGTAATCCTTGTACAATGTATCTAATATCAAATCATCAAGTTGTACCCCCCCCACCTTTAATACACATAATTTTCATTTTAAATTATACTGAAAAGCTGGGGAAAAAATACAAACCGAAAACACCCAGACCCTAAATGACTTGAAGGATCTTTAAGTGTCAAGAATATTGTGTGATATGAATAATTATTAGATACTCAGTAGTTTTATATTGTTTGCCATGAATTTTCCCAAAACTTTAGTTTCTTGCAAGGCAAAATAATAACATAAAAATATTTGTTGATTTATAAAATGTATATACAGATATTTATAATCTCTATCAAAAAAGTTTTTGCAGCTATGAACAAAACAATGCCCTATCTGCCTCAACACTGCTATAGAATTTTTATATGCTTTTCAAATCTGGACATTAGGGTCATGACCTGCAAGATGACGGAATGGGGCAATTAACACCAATTCTTAGATTTTTATATCTTGTGAGAAATTGCACTGTTGCAAATATCGAGAAATCTGGTGTGTTAAATGGCTTCTGATAGTGTCACACAAAATATACATTTTTATTCATGGAAAGATTGAAAAAATTGTTGTGGCTAACAAACTGGAATGAAAACATGATTCAAACCTTTAAAAGGGAGATGACCTGAATTTCCACTTTAACATATAACTTTTAAACCAGTACTAGAAATATACTTGATAATTGACAAAGGTACTTAGAGAAAAATGAAGCTAAAATACAGCTTACCGTTTCCTGAAGCCAATTCTTGTAGACATTACAAGAATTATCCCATTTTAGCCTAAAACATAAAGGAATATAAAAATTCATTTTTAGGGGACTGAAGATGGAATACATTTATATAATACAAATATAACATGCATGCAAATAACATTATAGAAGGGACATCAACAGCTAGTAAGGATGTCATTAGATGGTGGTCTTATGATTGATATAATTATTTCCTTTTTTTAATATTTTTGTAAACTTATTATGATTTTAAACAGAAAAATAAGTATTATAATTTAATGTAAAATTCTATTTTTTGTTGAACAGAAAATTAAACTTCTTAATGACAATATTACTAAAATTAATTTTAATATGTTTATATTTAAAGAAATGGAACAACCATCCTATCCCTGTTGTGGTGAAGGGTAGCCATGAAACCATGTTTAATTAAACATAAAAAATGCTATGCACTTAGACAATATTACCAAGTACTGACAATATAAGAAGTCGTTCAGTTACAAGTCAATCCATGACTTCAGAACACCTACTTTTATACTTATTTAAATTGCAACAGGTATATTTAAACTTTAGTTCAGGTGTTTATTTATTTATTTTTAATTCAAAGGTTGGGGGAACAGGTGGTGGTGTTGGTACATGAATAATTCTTTAGTGGTGATTTCTTAGATTTTAGTGTATCCATCACCTAAGCAGTGTTACACTTACACTCAATACCAAAAATCTTTTTTTTTTTTTTTTTTTTTTTTTTTTTATTTTATATTTAAGTTCTAGGTACATGTGCATAACGTGCAGGTTTGTACAATATGTATAAAAAAAAAACTTTTATGCCATGTTGGTGTGCTGCACCCATCAATCGTCAGCACCCATCAATTCATCATTTATATCATGTATAATCCCAATGATCCCTCACTCTCACCTTCCCCCCCTCCCCCTCTCCCATGATAGACCCCAGTTGTGTGATGTTCCCCTTCCCGAGTCAAGGATCTCATTGTTCAGTTCCACACCTATGAGTGAGAAAATGCGTGTTGTTTGGTTTCTCTTAGTTGTGATAGTTTTGCTAAGATATGGATTGGTTTCCGCTGACATCATGTCCCTACAAAAGGACGCACAAATATCTTTTTATGGCTGCAAGTATTACCATGTGTAGGTTGTGCACATTTTTCTTAATCAAGTCTGTCACAGATGGACATTTGGGTTGATTCCAAGTCTTTGCATTGTGAATAAAGTGCCGCAATAAACATACGTGGTAAATGTGTCTTTGTAGTAGACTAATTGATATCTCCTTTGGGTATTACACAGTAGTGGGATGGCTGGGTCATATGGTACATTAGGTCTAGATCCTTGAGGAATTGCCCCCCCACATACTCTGTTCCAATAAATGGTTGAATAAGTTTCAATCCCACCCAAAAGTGTAAAGTGTTCCATTTCTCCCACATACTCTCAACACCTGTTTTCCGACGTTCTTAAATGGAATTGCCACTTCTAAAAGGTGTGAGGATGGTATTCTCATTGTTTTGAGTTGTGCATTTCTCTGATGGGCCAGTGATGATGAGCATTTTTCACTGTGTCTGTTGGCTGTATAGAATTCTTCTTTGGAGAAATGATGTATGACAGTTCCCCACTTTTTGATGGGGTTGTTTGTTTTTTTTCTCGTATATTTGTTTGAGTTCTTTGTATATTCTGGATATTAGCCCTTTGTCAGATGAGTAGGTTGCAAAAATTTTCTCCCATTCTGTAGGTTGCCTGTTCACTCTGATGGTAGTTTCTTTTGCTGTGCAAAGCTCTTTAGTTTAATTAGATCCCATTTGTCAATTATGGCTTTTGCTGCCGTTGCTTTTGGTGTTTTAGACATGAAGTCCTTGCCAATGCCTATGTCCTGAATGGTACTACCTAGATTTTCTTCTAGGGTTTTATGGTATTAGGTCTAACATTTAAGTCTCTAATCCATCTTGAATTAATCTTCGTATAAGGGGTAAGGAAAGGATCCAGTTTCAGCTTTCTACTTATGGCTAGCCAATTTTCCCAGCACCATTTATTAAATAGGGAATCCTTTCCCCATTTCTTGTTTCTCTCAGGTTTGTCAAAGATCAGATGGCTGTAGATGTGCGGTATTATTTCTGAGGACTCTGTTCTGTTCCATTGGTCTATATCTCTGTTTTGGTACCAGTACCATGCTGTTTTGGTTACTGTAGCCTTGTAGTATAGTTTGAAGTCAGGTAGCGTGACGCCTCCAGCTTTGTCCTTTTGACTTAGGATTGTCTTGGCAATGCGGGCTCTTTTTTGGTTCCATATGAACTTTAAAGCAGTTTTTTCCAATTCTGTGAAGAAAGTCATTGGTAGCTTGATGGGGATGGCATTGAATCTATAAATAACCTTGGGGAGTATGGCCATTTTCACGATATTGATTCTTCCTATCCATGAGCATGGTATGTTCTTCCATTTGTTTGTGTCCTCTTTGATTTCACTGAGCAGTGGTTTGTAGTTCTCCTTGAAGAGGTCCTTTACATCCCTTGTAAGCTGGATTCCTAGGTATTTTATTCTCTTTGAAGCAATTGTGAATGGAAGTTCCTTCCTGATTTGGCTCTCTGCTTGTCTGTTGCTGGTGTATAAGAATGCTTGTGATTTTTGCACATTAATTTTGTATCCTGAGACTTTGCTGAAGTTGCTTATCAGCTTAAGGAGATTTTGGGCTGAGACGATGGGGTTTTCTAAATATACAATCATGTCATCTGCAAACAGGGACAATTTGACTTCTTCTTTTCCTAACTGGATACCCTTGATTTCTTTCTCTTGCCTGATTGCCCTAGCCAGAACTTCCAACACTATGTTGAATAGGAGTGGTGAGAGAGGGCATCCCTGTCTTGTGCCAGTTTTCAAAGGGAATTTTTCCAGTTTTTGCCCATTCAGTATGATATTAGCTGTGGGTTTGTCATAAATAGCTCTTATTATTTTGAGGTACGTTCCATCAATACCGAATTTATTGAGCGTTTTTAGCATGAAGGGCTGTTGAATTTTGTCAAAAGCCTTTTCTGCATCTATTGAGACAATCATGTGGTTCTTGTCTTTGGTTCTGTTTATATGCTGGATTACGTTTATTGATTTGCGAATGTTGAACCAGCCTTGCATCCCAGGGATGAAGCCCACTTGATCATGGTGGATAAGCTTTTTGATGTGCTGCTGAATCCGGTTTGCCAGTATTTTATTGAGGATTTTTGCATTAATGTTCATCAGGGATATTGGTCTAAAATTCTCTTTTTTTGTTGTGTCTCTGCCAGGCTTTGGTATCAGGATGATGTTGGCCTCATAAAATGAGTTAGGGAGGATTCCCTCTTTTTCTATTGATTGGAATAGTTTCAGAAGGAATGGTACCAGCTCCTCCTTGTACCTCTGGTAGAATTCAGCTGTGAATCCATCTGGTCCTGGACTTTTTTTGGTGGGTAGGCTATTAATTGTTGCCTCAATTTCAGAGCCTGCTATTGGTCTATTCAGGGATTCAACTTCTTCCTGGTTTAGCCTTGGGAGAGTGTAAGTGTCCAGGAAATTATCCATTTCTTCTAGATTTTCTAGTTGATTTGCGTAGAGGCATTTATAGTATTCTCTGATGGTAGTTTGTATTTCTGTGGGGTCAGTGGTGATATCCCCTTTATCATTTTTTATTGCATCTATTTGATTCCTCTCTCTTTTTTCTTTATTAGCCTTGCTAGCGGTCTGTCAATTTTGTTGATCTTTTCAAAAAACCAACTCCTGGATTCATTGATTTTTTGGAGGGTTTTTTGTGTCTCTATCTCCTTCAGTTCTGCTCTGATCTTAGTTATTTCTTGCCTTCTGCTAGCTTTTGAATGTGATTGCTCTTGCCTCTCTAGTTCTTTTAATTGTGATGTTAGAGTGTCAATTTTAGATCTTTCCTGCTTTCTCTTGTGGGCATTTAGTGCTATAAATTTCCCTCTACACACTGCTTTAAATGTGTCCCAGAGATTCTGGTATGTTGTATCTTTGTTCTCATTGGTTTCAAAGAACATCTTTATTTCCGCTTTCATTTCGTTATGTACCCAGTAGTCATTCAGGAGCAGGTTGTTCAGTTTCCATGTAGTTGAGCGGTTTTGATTGAGTTTCTTAGTCCTGAGTTCTAGTTTGATTGCACTGTGGTCTGAGAGACAGTTTGTTATAATTTCTGTTCTTTTACATTTGCTGAGGAGTGCTTTACTTCCAATTATGTGGTCAATTTTGGAATAAGTGCGATGTGGTGCTGAGAAGAATGTATATTCTGTTGATTTGGGGTGGAGAGTTCTATAGATGTCTATTAGGTCCGCTTGGTGCAGAGATGAGTTCAATTCCTGGATATCCTTGTTAACTTTCTGTCTCGTTGATCTGTCTAATGTTGACAGCGGAGTGTTGAAGTCCCCCATTATTATTGTATGGGAATCTAAGTCTCTTTGTAAGTCTCTAAGGACTTGCTTTATGAATCTGGGTGCTCCTGTATTGGGTGCATATATATTTAGGAGAGTTAGCTCTTCCTGTTGAATTGATCCCTTTACCATTATGTAATGGCCTTCTTTGTCTCTTTTGATCTTTGATGGTTTAAAGTCTGTTTTATCAGAGACTAGGATTGCAACCCCTGCTTTTTTTTGTTCTCCATTTGCTTGGTAGATCTTCCTCCATCCCTTTATTTTGAGCCTCTGTATGTCTCTGCATGTGAGATGGGTCTCCTGAATACAGCAGACTGATGGGTCTTGACTCTTTATCCAGTTTGCCAGTCTGTGTCTTTTAATTGGCGCATTTAGTCCATTAACATTTAAGGTTAATATTGTTATGTGTGAACTTGATCCTGCCATTATGATATTATCTGGTTATTTTGCTCGTTAGTTGATGCAGTTTCTTCCTAGCCTCGATGGTCTTTACATTTTGCCAAGTTTTTGCGATGGCTGGTACCGGTTGTTCCTTTCCATGTTTAGGGCTTCCTTCAGGGTCTCTTGTAAGGCAGGCCTGGTGGTGACAAAATCTCTAAGCATTTGCTTATCTGTAAAGGATTTTATTTCTCCTTCACTTATGAAACTTAGTTTGGCTGGATATGAAATTCTGGGTTGAAAATTCTTTTCTTTAAGAACGTTGAATATTGGCCCCCACTCTCTTCTGGCTTGTAGAGTTTCTGCCGAGAGATCTGCTGTTAGTCTGATGGGCTTCCCTTTGTGGGTGACCCGACCTTTCTCTCTGGCTGCCCTTAAGATTTTTTCCTTCATTTCAACTTTGGTGAATCTGGCAATTATGTGTCTTGGAGTTGCTCTTCTGGAGGAGTATCTTTGTGGCGTTCTCTGTATTTCCTGAATTTGAATGTTGGCCTGCCCTACTAGGTTGGGGAAGTTCTCCTGGATGATATCCTGAAGAGTGTTTTCCAACTTGGTTCCATTTTCCCCCTCACTTTCAGGCACCCCAATCAGACGTAGATTTGGTCTTTTTACGTAATCCCATACTTCTTGCAGGCTTTGCTCATTTCTTTTTCTTCTTTTTTCTTTTGGTTTCTCTTCTCGCTTCATTTCATTCATTTGATCTTCAATCGCTGATACTCTTTCTTCCAGTTGATCGAGTCGGTTACTGAAGCTTGTGCATTTGTCACGTATTTCTCGTGTCATGGTTTTCATCTCTGTCATTTCGTTTATGATCTTCTCTGCATTAATGAGTCTAGCTGTCAATTCTTCCACTCTTTTTTCAAGATTTTTAGTTTCTTTGCGCTGGGTACGTAATTCCTCCTTTAGCTCTGATAAGTTTGATGGACTGAAGCCTTCTTCTCTCCTCTCGTCCAAGTCATTCTCTGACCAGCTTTGATCCGTTGCTGGTGATGGGCTGCGCTCCTTTGCAGGGGGAGATGCGCTCTTATTTTTTGAATTTCCAGCTTTTCTGCCCTGCTTCTTCCCCATCTTTGTGGTTTTATCTGTCTCTGGTCTTTGATGGTGGTGATGAACTGATGGGGTTTTGGTATAGGTGTCCTTCCTGTTTGATAGTTTTCCTTCTGACAGTCAGAAGGACTCTCTGTTGGTCTGTTGGAGATTGCTTGAGGTCCACTCCAGACCCTGTTTGCCTGGGTATCAGCAGCAGAGGTTGCCGAAGATAGAATATTGCTGAACAGCGAGTGTACCTGTCTGATTCTTCCTTTGGAAGTGTCCTCTCAGGGGTGTACTCCACCCTGTGAGGTGTGGGGTGTCAGACTGCCCCTAGTGGGGGATTTCTCCCAGCTAGGCTACTCAGGGTCAGGGACACACCTGAGCAGGCAGTCTGTCCGTTCTCAGATCTCAACCTCCGCGTTGGGAGATCCGCGGCTCTCCCCAAAGCTGTCAGACAGAGTCGTTCGCGTCTGCACCGGCTCCGGCTACTTCCCCTGTTGGTCTTCAGCTGTGCGCTGTCCCCAGAGGTGGAGACTACAGAGACAGGCAGGCTTCCTTGAGCTGCTGTGAGCTCCACCCAGTTCGAGCTTCCCAGCGGCTTTGTTTACCTACTTAAGCCTCAGCAATGGCGGGCGCCCCTCCCCCAGCCTCGCTGCTGCCCTGCGGATAGATCGCGGCAGACTGCTGTGTTAGCAGTGAGGGAGGCTTCGTGGGCGTGGGACCCTCCCGGCCAGGTGTGGGATATATTCTCCTGGAATGCCTGTATGCTTACAGCGCAGTATTGGGGTGGGAGTTACCCGATTTTCCAGGTGTTGTGTGTCTCAGTTCCCCTGGCTAGGAAAACGGATCCCCTTCCCCCTTGCGCTTCCAGGTGAGGCGATGCCTCGCCCTGCTTCAGCTCTCGCTGGTCAGGCTGCAGCAGCTGACCAGCACCGATTGTCCGGCACTCCCTAGTGAGATGACCCCAGTACCTCAGTTGAAAATGCAGAAATCACCGGTCTTCTGTGTCGCTCGCGCTGGGAGTTGGAGACTGGAGTTGTTCCTATTCGGCCATCTTGCTCCGCCCTACAAAATCTTTTATTCCTTATCCCCTTCCCATGTTTTCCCCTGAGACCCCAAAATTCCATTGTATCATTTTTACTCCTTTGTATCCTGATAACTTAGTTCCCACTTATGAATTAGAGCATATGATGTTTGGTTTTCCATTCCTGAGTTACTTCACTTAGAATAATGATCTTCAGTTTCATCCAGGTTGCTGCAAATGCCATTATTTTATTCTATTTTGTGGATAAGAGTATTCCATGGTATATACCTATACCACCATTTCTTTATCCACTCATTGATTAATGGGTATTCATATTTGTGCAATTGTGAATTGTGCTGCTATAAACATGTGCGTGCAAGTATTTTTTGTTTGTTTGTTTGTTTAATGACTACTCTTCCTGTGGGTAGCTACCCAGTAGTGGGATTGCTGGGTCAAATGGTAGTTCTACTTTTAGTTCTTTAAGGAATCTCCACACTGTTTTCCATAGTGGTTGTACTAGTTTACATCCAAACTGTACTATAAGGCCATAGTCACCAAAACAGCATGGTACTGAGTAATAGAATACAGAACCCAGAAATAAACTCAGATACTTACTGATCTTTGACAAAGTAAACAAAAACAAAAAGTGGGGAAAGGACACCCTATTCAACAAATGGTGCTAGGATAATTGTCAACCCACATGTAGAAGAATGAAATGGGATCCTCAACTCTTACCTTATGCAAAAATCAACTCAAGATTGATCAAGGACTTACATCTAAGACCTGAAACCATAAAAATTCTAGAAGATAAACATCTAGACATCGGCTTAAGCAAAGACTTCATGACCAATAACCCAAAAGCAAATGCAACAAAAACAAAGATAAATAGATGGGACTCACTTAAACTCAAAAGCTTCTGCACAGCAAAATAAATAATCAGCAGAGTTAACTGACAACCCACATAGTGGGAGAAAATCTTTTCAGTCTATATATGTGATGAAGGACTATTAACCAGAATCTGCAAGTAACTCAAACAAATCAGCAAGTAAAAAACAAACAATTCCATCAAAAACTGGGCTAAGGGCATAAATAGACAATTGTCAAAAAAAAATAGATTTACAAATGGTCTGGTGTTTTATTTTTAACAGAATGTTAGGGTTTCTGGAATAACACTTCCATTACTTCTATTATTGTTGGATCTCAGTTTCTTTGGCTACAATACCAGTAGTCTCCGGGAGTAATATCCTATGTCTTTGTAGTATTCTCCTAGGGCCTCAAAAGGCCTGTTTTTAAAACTTTTATTGATACAAAATAATTGTACACATTTATGGGATACATGTGATATTTTAATACATGCATACAATGTATTATAATCAAATCAGGCTAACTAGACTATACACCACCTCAAATATTTATTATTTCTTTGTGTTGGGAACATTTCAAATCTTCTTTTCTAGCTATTTTGAAATATACAATAATTTCCAAAGTTTGCTACCACAGTGGGTGACTAAAAAGTCTATTTTATGTACGCTATGAGTATTAAAGGTTCACTCCTCCAAATCTTACTCTCTATTTTCAGCAAAAGTTGATTCTGTCAAGTTGCGAAATGCAGAAATATTTATTTATAGAGATGAGATAAATATTAAATTATTAATTTTATAATGTTTTGGTTTACTGATGCAGATTTTCATTATCCCACAAATGAATCTCCCTGGAGTATTCTCCGCCTTATAACTTATCTTAATCCTCTAAAATGGGGGAAAAAAGTCCATTATAGTGGTGACATACCAGCACCTGTCTTAGAACTCGAGTCTCTAATGTTCCAGTAATATAACTTTAGATATTTTACTTAATTTCTATAAGCCTATTTTATCTATAAGTGAGGGCAATTATCATAACGACTACATAAAAGTGTAGTGAGAAGAGAACAAGCTGATAATTTAGAGAGCACTTCACTTAGAACTTGGCATACTGTAAGCATTAAATCAGTATAAGTTAGTTATTTGTAGTAGTAATTTTAAAGTCCACATTATTGAGTTTTATTCTCATGTTTCTGGCACTTAAAAATTTTAACTTCCTTTGCAAGTACTTAAAGTCACATGGAATTGTGAGAAATGTATCATAAAATGTATATAAAAACTAGTAAATATATCATTTGTAGAGCCTACTGAAAGAAATGTTAGAGTCACAGTTGTACCTTCCTGAAAAAAATTTGAAATTGTTTCTAATACAAAAGATCAATAACTTGTTCTATACAAAACTGTATCGATGTTACATTATTACCTTTAAATGTCATCTCATGTTATCTTAACTTTTGAAATTCTAATAAATTCAGTGCAATCACTATGTTTTCCATTCCTGTAAGAATTACTTGAATTCCCTGATCTGCCTCCTGGTATTTATTAATCCCTCTGTGTCTGTGTTTGAATTTTTATCTCCCTCACATCTCATTTTCTGTGGCTGTTCTCTCAGTTCTAGCATCCCGTAAGGTATAATACATGGTGGTGTCATCACTTCAGTCTTGTGTTCAGTCTTAGCTTTGATTACCATAGGCAATAACTGTTCTACAAGTGACTTAAGAGCAAAGTGGTGTCTTGTTCCTTGATTCATTCCCCAGGACCTGAAATATCATTTGGTATATTGTAGGAATTCAAACAATATTTGTTGAATGAAAGATGAATAAAGAAGACTTCATTTGTCTAGTTGTTTTACATCATATTCATGTTTTTTCTTCTCAAAACACTCTTCACAAACTACATTCGACACTTATTACCCAAACTTAACTGTCCACTAGTCTAAAATTTGACTGGACTGAAAATAATATAAACTTTAAGTTTAATATATTAATATTGATGCCTTACACTTTATGGATACATGTTTATGTAATGAAAGTAAATATACCTGTTTATTATTTTCTTGACTATCTGAACTTATTACACCATTTTTAGGATCACAAATGAGACAGTAAAACTAAATTTAGATTGATTTTTCGCTCTCATAATACCAACAAATGCATAGAAAATTGCTTCTTGTTGTCTACAGGAAGTTGTATATTCAGTGATCGAAAAGGAAGTTTGTCATTCAAATACTAATTGGAAAGTAATTTTTTTCTGCTTTTTGTGTATTAATTTTCAGTGTTCTTATTTCTATTCAAGTTGTTTATGTTTTTTCCATCTGGTGTAGAATTCTGTGTTTTCACTCACACTGTTATCTGGATTGTTTATGTGAAGACACAGTAGGGGAGTACCGTTGTTTGATCATGGAGAATTTTGTTAAAATAAAACAAATAAATGTTTGCGGGGAGCTCATCATGGTGACAATTATGCTGTCTTCCAAGACTAGAAGTTGAGGAATAAGGAATCAACATAAAAGTAAGGAAACAATGATATCTGCTTATAAAGAGAAAATGAGCAAATCAGCAGTATGCTAACCATGGAATATAAGTGCAATAAATTAATATTTGAAATGTTATGATGTCCATTTATTTGTTTTTTTATAGTAATTTTTCCATTCTTATCAAAAAGTGCTAAAGTAAGATTCACCAGATATTTAGAATACAAACATAAAGGCCTTACATAACTGTGGAACGTGTATCATTACCACTACATTTGAAGAAGCAGGAAGGAAGAAACATGAAAAGTGATGGTAAACAGCATTTTTCCTTAAACAGTATTTCCAGAAGTCCCATTGCTATGGTTTGAATGTGTCTCCTCTAAAACTCAGATGTAGTCAATGTGATGGTATTAGGAGTGAGTTCTTTAAGAGGTGATTAGATCATGACAGCTGTTCCCCCTTTAATGGGATTAAAACTTTCATTGAAAAGGGTTCAAACAGCTGTTGGCTAACTTTTCTTCTTTTCTATCATGTAAGAAGGTGGTGTTCCCCCCCCTTTGGAGGATACAAGAAAGATACGATAAGAACAAAGATACAGCTTTGTCCTGTTACATAAATCAGTAATGCATCATCCTTGATATCTCTCTCTTTAATCCAAGTATCCACGTTATAACACATCCACTGTCGATCATCTGTATTCAAATAAAAGCCATTCCTTTCATGTGCACAATAAGCCTCATTCACTCTAGTTTGCAAATGGCAAATATATTGGGTTTTGTTGTTGTCATTGTTTTTTTCCTTTCACAGTTGTTATTAGCATGGCAGTTGATTTTATTTTTCTACTTTTAAACAATCAAACAAACTTCAATGTCATTTCTAGATACTGCTTATTACACAAATCCTCCCATGGTAAAATTCCTTGAAAGAGTTGTCTATTTGCGAAGGGCTCAATTTCTTTTCTCCCCTTCTCTCCTGAACCCATTTCATTTAAAGGATTTTGTCTCTGTCTCCATTTCTCTGCAACTGCTCTGTCAATGTCCTTATGGCCCTCTGCGTTGCTAGTCCAGTGGCCATTTCTCAGGCTTATTTCAGTCATCATCAGGCATGTTTGAAAGACATGATCACACACTCTTCTGCACGAAACACTCTTCTCACTTGGTTTTCATGCCAGACACCTCTTTTGTTTTTCTCCTCTTTAACCACTAATTTTCAGTGTTCTTCTCTGAATCCTCCTTTTGGCATGACTGTTAATGTTGCACTGGGTTCAACTTTTTTTTTTTATTTTTAAATGTCTGTATACAAACTTCATAGGTGATTCTATCCAGTTTCATGGCTTTTAATATCATCAATATGCTGATGACCTCCAAAGTTGTATCTCTAAACCAGCTCTCTCCTCTGAACTCCAGATTCAAGCATGCAATGGTTATTATGTTATCTTTATGTGGATAGCTTTTAGACACATCAACCTAACTCAGAAAAGTCCTTCCAACTCAACTGAACATGATCGTTCTCTTAGATATATGCTTTCATATAATCATGTTCTTTGTCCTATATGTATATATTTTTTTCTGTTCTTGCCTATTAGACTGTAATCTATCATAAAAGGACACGATGTTCCTCCCCTCTGGAACATACAACAAGAAGGCCCTAACAAGATGCTAGCTCTTCAATGTTGACCTTCCCAATAGTGTGAGAATTAAATTTCTGTTCTTTGTAAATTACCTAGTCTCAGGTATTTTGTTGTAGCCGTGCAAACATACCATGAAACTTACTGAACAATTTTTACTTGTATCAGATTAGTAAGAATTAGTCTCAATTTCACATCTCATGACAAGAGAGACAGAGATATATATTCTATTAACCTGGCACATTACTACATTCTGAAGTACAGGGTTATTGTTACTAAGATGGAAGGGGTGAAGGAACATTAGTGTAGGGAGATAAAGGTCTCTGCCAGTATCTTTAGTGGAGATACATCTCATTAAAATTTCTTAGTAGTTTTCAAATCACTATTGTTTGTTTTTATTGTTGCTCTCTTTTTTAAATAACATTTTACTGTGGGATTATTTTCCAAAACCATTAGGCTTCACTTCTTAATAAATCATTCCATTTAGAAAGAAATCATCTGGGTTCTAGGCTCTGTTTTGTCATAAATTCTTTATATAATCTTGGAAGATTGTTTAATAGCACTGGATTTCAATTTATTTTGAAATATACATGGTTTTAAAATTTAACTATAACATGATTTTACCTATTTTTTACTTATCTACGTATTATGCATGTAAAATAATTATATATTAGTAAACATGTTTCTAATGCATACCACAGATCCAATTCTAGAAAATATATCAACACAAAACTAAACAACCCATTATTCAACCTTGCATTTAATTGTAATTTATCCTCAAGATAGTAAATAATTGTTCTAAATTTTTATTAACATTTTATTCTGAAATGTTAAGGGAATCTTATTATTTTTCTAAATAAGTTATTAAATGCATTTACTACATTATTTTACAAATAATTATTTAGCACATCCTATATGATGGCTACTGTTCTATGTATTTATATTATATATTAAAAGAATTATCAGATAGATCCATACTGTTTAGTAGATAAGAGTCTAATAGGTAAGAATAGCAAAATATATATTTATATAGAAGACAAAGGACATGATTGTATGAAAGCATAAAATTAAGAGAATCATCATGTTCAGTCGAGTTGGGAGGACTTTTCTGAGCTACGTTGCTGTGTTTATAAGCTATCCACATAAAGATAACATAATAACCTTTGCATGCTTGAATCTGGAGTTCAGAGGAGAGAGCTAGTTTAGAGATACAACTTTGGAGGTCATCAACATATTCATGATATTAAAAACCATGGAACTGGATAGAATCACATATGAAGTTTGTATACAGACTTTTAAAAATAATAATAAAAAAAAGAGTAGAAACCAGTGCAACATTAACAATCATACCAAAAGGAGAATTCGGTGAAAAACACTGAAAATTAGTGGTTAAAGAGATAGGACAAAAACCGAAAGAGGTGTCTGGAATGAAAACCAAGTGAGGAGTGTGTTTCAAGCAGAAGAATATGTGATCATCTCTTTCAAATGCTGATCATGAGTAAAATGAAGCCTGGGAAATGGCCACTGGACTTAGCAATGTGGAGCCATAAGGACATTGGCAGAGCAGTTGCAGGGAAATGGAGAGACAAATTCCCTTCAATGAAATGGGTTCAGGAGAGAAAGGGAGAAAAGAAACTGAGCTCTTCAAAAATAGACAACTCTTTCAAGGAATTCTACTATGAGAGGATTTATGTAACAAGCAGTACCTATAAATGACATTGAGGTTTGTTTGTTTGATTGTTTAAAAGTAGAAAAATAAAATCACCCGCCATTGTTGCAAGAAGTCAGGGACCCTGAACAGAGGGACAGGCTCGAGCCAGGGCAGAGGAGCATAAATTGTGAAGATTTCATGAACATTTATCACTCTCTATTAATACTCTTATAATTTCTTACGCCTGTCGTCTTACTTTAATCTCTTAATCCTGGTATCTTCGTAAGCTGAGGTTGTATGTCACCTCAGGTCCACTATGATGATTGGGTTAACTGTACTAATTGAATGTAAAACATGTGTGTTTTAACAATATTAAATCAGTGCACCTTGATAAAAACAGAATAACAGCGATTTTAGGGAACAAGGGAAGACAACTATAAGGTCTGACTGCATGTGGGGTTGGGCAGAAAGAGCCATATTTTTCTTCTTGCAGAGAGCCTATAAATGGATGTGCAAGTAGAAGAGCTATCACTAACTTCTTTTCCTAGCAAGGAATATTAAGACCCTAGGAAAAGAATTGCATTCCTGGGGGGAGGTCTATAAACAGCCGCTCTGGGAGTGTCTGTCTTATGCGGTTGAGATAAGGACTGAAATACACCCTGGTCTCCTGCAGTACCCTCAGGCTTATTAGGGTAGGGAAAAAACCTCTCCCTGGTAAATTTAAGGTCAGATCGGTTCTCTGCTCTCGAACCTGGTTTTCTGCTGTTTAAGATGTTTATCAACATAATATGTGCACAGCTGAATATAGACCCTTATCAGGAGTTTTTGATTTTGCCCTTTGCCTTGTGATCTTTGCTTTGTCCTTTGCCTTGTGATCTTTATTGGCCACAGAAGCATGTGATCTTTGCTCTCCTTTTTGCCCTTTGAAGCATGTGGTCTTTGTGACCTACTCTCTGTTCATGCACCCCCTCCCCTTTTGAAGTCCTGAATAAAACCCTGCTGGTTTTGTGACTCAGGTGGGCATCATCGACCTACTGATATGTGATGTCACCCTTGGCAGCCCAGCTGTAAAATTCCTCTCTTTGTACTCTTTCTCTTTATTTCTCAGACTGGCTGACATTTATGGAAAATAGAAAGAACCTATGTTGAAATATTGGGGGTGGGTTCCCCTGATATGGCATGCTAATAACAATTGTGAAAGGAACAAAACAAAACAACAACAACAACAACAAAAAACCAACAAAACCCAGTATATTTGCCATGTGCAAGCTAGAGTGAATGGGGCTTATTGTTCACATGAAAGGAATGACGTTTATTTGAATATAGATGATTGACAGTGGATATGTTATAGTGTAGATACTTGGATTAAAGTGAGAAATATCAAGGATGATGCATTGCTGACTTATGTAACAGGACAAAGTGGTATCTTAATACAAAGGTGTGAAATAGTAGAAATGGTCTAGTTTTATGATGAATGGGTTGAGTTTGGTATGACTTTCAGGTATTGAAGCAGCAATCTCTACTAGTCACTTGAATATATAGGAGTAGATTTTGAGAAGTACATGCAATCTGGAGGTATAAATTTGTTATTTATCTGTAAATTGTCGTTAATGATTGTACATCAACTGACCAGTCTTTGGAAAGAGTATGAAGTAAGTATAAGAAGGGTTGCCATATAAAGGCACTACACATATCCCTTTCTGGAAATTTCTAAAAATGTCAAAAGTGCATTATATTATTTTATTTGAATCAGATAACTTAATATTTAGTTTTATTTTATGTTTACTGTTATTATATTAACCTCTTTAACTTTGTTAATAATCTCCTTAGACTGACTTTGAACAACTTTTTTTGTTTGTTTGTTTTGAGATGGAGTTTCACTCTTGTTGCCCAGGCTGCAGTGCAATAGTGCAATCTCACCTCACTGCAACCTCTGCCTCCCAGGTTCAAGCAATTCTCCTGCCTCAGTCTCCCAAGTGGCTGGGATTACAGGCATATGCCACCACACCCAGCTAATTTTTTGTATTTTTAGTAGAGACGGGGTTTCACCATGTTGACCAGGCTGGTTTCAAGCTCCTGACCTCAGGTGATCCACCCTCCTCAGCCTCCCAAAATGCTGGGATTACAGGCATGAGCCACTGCACCCAACCTGAACAGTTTTTTAAGAAAAAAGAAATTCTTAAAATGTTATGTTAGTAAATGTTTCTGTTTTTCGACTATCTCTACTATGTCTGAAATAAGTTGTTTGAACTATTGTAGAAATAAAGTACTGTCAATATAGTTCCAATCTCTAATACACTCTACAGTTTTTGTTTGCTCTCTTTATTCAGGGTCTCTTTATATTTTTGACAAATATGTTTTTATAAAATAAGTCCTTCGTTTGCCCCCACAGAATGTAATATTTATTTTTGACCACTTTTCTCTCATTTCAATTATTGTACAGCTATATTCCAGTTGTTGCTGTTGAAAAAGTTTAACCTTTTAATGTTACTTTTAAGAGATGGAATTTTTCAATACAAAGGTGAATGCTGCTTTAATTCAGAGAATCTAAACATTATCTAAAATAGAGAAGGAAAACTTTTTTTGTAATAACATATCTTTTAACATTCTCCCATGTGTATTTTACCCCAAATTTCACTGCCTTTGAAACTTATAAAATAATTTTCACTGAATAGAAAAATGTACGGAGGAATTTCTAAAAGACTTACCCTTTGACTGTAATATGTAGTAATGCATTAGACTTTAGCTATAAGTCTTTTAAGAACATATCAGTTTGAAATTCTATTCCCTCTTTGAGAAATGCAAGATATTAAAAATGTATTCTGAAATTGTTCTTTGATACAAGGCCTTCTATCCAGAGGAAACAATACTTGCAGAAAGTTTCCAACTCATGTCGAAATGTATTGAATAAAAGCATTTTTGAAAAATGTTACAAGGTGAATGGAGAAAACTTCATATACACTGCTGATCTGCTGTTCAGATCAATGATGTACACTGTCCCAAGTGGGCTGTTGTATATATAACACTTTGTTCTCAATATAAAATATGTAGGTTAAGACAAATTAAAATTATTAAAAATACTGAAATATACTTTTTAGGAATATATTTGCATATGTAGGGTAAATTAATCTTATTTGGTATTACTTTTAACAAATATGTACTATTTCTTAGTTCATAAATATGTGTGTGCTTGTATATATGTGCATATATATAGATAGAGAATGCACAAGCAAAACTGTTGGCACTGAAATATCTCAGCATAATTTTCACAACTATCTTTAAGACAGTCTGATTATGAAAGATTTAGAGACTAGAATAACTACTATCCAAGATTCAATATTTTAGAGGCTCTTTTCCTGAGTTGTGGTAATACATAATATGTCAAAATCTTAGTTCACTCTGAATAAATTCTTACAGAAAAATATTAACCTCAAAGCTACTTTTTTAAAAAGAGATAAAAGATTGGCTTTGTGAGTTAATCATTTAAATAATTTGTAACTGCTTTCTGTAAGACTCACAGATTTTGGACTGTATCTGTTGAGGGAAAAAAATTTTATAGTACTAAATTAGATGTGGGAGGCCAAAGGATTACTGTAATGCTGGAACAATTGGTGACATAATCTAGATCTGTAAGAACACTGTGTTAAGCTAGCTCCTACCTTCTCTTGGAAGCAGAGACAGGAAAACTAGTAGTGGTCGATATAGTATTGCCTCTAACATTTTACCTCTTCCCCATAATATAATTGAACACCCATATTTCTTTCCATGTGACTTTGCAGTGCTTCCAACTAGGGAGAATTTGGGCTCGGCCATGTGAATTGCCTTGACTAATGGAATATAGTTATGCAGTTCTAGCTGAAGCTTTTAAAACGTATGGTGAACTTTTATCAGGTATGTTGAGGCAGCATGAGAAGAGCATGGCTCCAC
>NC_044570.1:11929748-11981430 GCF_007565055.1 Rhinopithecus roxellana
GACGGCAGCGACGGACGGACAGAGTGGGGCGGGAGGAGCAAGGGGCAGCTGGACTCCAGCAGAGAGAAAAGCGTCTTGGCCTCCAGGGCAAACAGCAGACCGCCCTCCCCACGCCCCCGCACGCCGGGAAAGAAGGCCAGCCGCCCAGCGCGGGCAGAGGACTGGGCACACAGCCGCCGGAGTCGGGCGTGCGGGGACTCTACCCCGCTGAACGGGCCATGTCTTGCCAAGGCGAGAGAGAGCCTACTCGGGTGGCCGTCCGGTTTGTTGCCCCCTCATGCTTGACAGCCCTGCCGTCCCCAGGCTGAAGCCTGCCTGCAGCCCGAGGCGGGCAGACCGTCCACACAGGGGCCCACCCTGGACCCCTGAAGCGGATTCGGATTCCACGTTGGCTCTGCCGTCTGCCATGGGGGGTCGGTGCTCACGTCTCTTGCCCCCGAACAGCCTGACCAGGTTGGCTGGTGGATTTCGCGCCCTGGGAGGACCCAGAAACTTCCAGGGAGGCTGTGGGACGCCAGCACCGTGTCCCGCTTCTCCTCGCCGGGCTTCCAGAGCCGGCCCCCCCGGTCGGCTCGCCCGGATCACAAGTCGCCTCGATCCAGCCACTTGCCGGACTCACCCACTCCGTTCGAGCCATGGGACGCCGGGGGCATGCCCAGCTTTTCTCCGGGGTGTCGCTCTGCTTTCTGCGCGGAAGTGCACGCGACCACACGGGCCTCGCGTGTGTCAGACCCCTCACGGCACCGGCGGAAACCCCCGGACACGTCCTCCTCCTTCAAGGAGAGAGGGCCCGGCAGTCCAGGACTCTCATGACAGGTTCATTTTCAGCCCCACTCCCCCCGTTCCAGGTCTCGTCTTCTCTCCTGCGGGACGCCTTGCGGCGCCCCGGAGAGCGGCTTCAGGGCCCCGCCGCATCCCCGCATGGCGGACGTGCCTCACTCCTTTCCTCTCTTCACACGACGGCCGTCTCACCCGTTTTTCTTTACGTGAGCACGGCACCCACCAGACACCCCGCGCTACCCCCACACCACGGCCCCCTTCACACACCCACCCACACACCCCCCCCCCCCACCCCATCACCACCTCACACCCTCCTCAGTGCCACCTACCCCCCCTTCCCACCTTCACTGGGCTTGGCCCGGCTCCACCCCAACCGACGGACAGGGGCCCCTTGGGTTTCCGGCTTCCCGGGCTCGGGCCTGACCCAGTGTCTCCCGCCAACCCCCCGCACAGTCCAGAGGGGGGCGCCTGTGGTCTTTATAAGTGCCGTGGCGTGGTGGCCGGACGTCCCGGCTGGACCTTGCGCGCGCGCACGGCCGGACTCCAGGCCCGCACCACCACCGGCAGCCCGCCTGCCTCTCTCTTGGCCCGCCCCACGTCCAGGGATCCACCGCAGACAACACCGCCCCCACCCCCCCCCCCGCGAACACCCCCCCTGCGCACTCCAACCCACGACCGGCTCTCCCGAACCCACCCACATTCGCCGAACGGAGCCATACCCGGCCCCACGCACCCAGCACCCCCCCCCCACCACCCCCCCCCCCCCCCCGAGGACGAGCGGCTCCCGCGAAGGAGCGACTCGCCTCTTGGACCACCCACCCCCCGCACCGCCCCACACGCGAGCCGCACTTGCGAGCACTCCTGCTCTGAGCAGCGCACAAACACACGCAACCCCCCCCCCGGCATCGCCACCACCACAACCGCGCCCAAGAGACCTCGCCAAGGCATAGGAATTAACCACGCGAGCACAAACCAGCTGTCGCCAACCCACGCCGCCCTCCGGCAAACACCGCACCCCCGAGATAGCGCCACGCTGACCGCCCCCCCCCCTCCCCCTCGGTCCCCCCACCCCAGCACCCCCCGGCACCCGCGAGCCAGCCTCACCCGCCGCCCACACGCGCCACGGTCAAACGACACCAGGCCACGACACGACACGCGACAGCGACAAGCCACGGACGCCCCGTCAACCCTCCCCGGTCACAAGACCTCCGCTCCCACCTCGCACTCATGCCGATCCTCTACAGCACGGCATCTCCATCTCCCTCCGGGCCATCGCCACCCACGCGGACCACCCGAACCTGGCCCACGCAAGGGGAACGCGCCGCCCCACTCAACCCCCGCGCAGTCCCCGCGGACTATCAGATCTTTGCCTTTCCCCAGACCCCACCCACCCCGCAACCCACCCGCGCGACCCACAAGCGCCCCTCCCCACGCGCCAGCCACCCACCCCGGCGGGCACCCGCCCCCCCCGGCCCAAACCGCCGCCCCCCCCCCGCCCACCCCCCGCCCCACCCCCAACCCCCCCCACCCCCCCACCACCCCACCGCCCCGCCTCCGGGCGTGCAACGCGGCCCCCGCGGGTGTACCCCCGCTTTCCCTCGCTTCCCACTTTCCCCAGCCCGCTAGCCTCTTTTAACCCTAACCCCTACCCACAACCTAGTGCCCCCGCTCCCCGCCGGTCGCCTTACAACACCGGCCGTGGGGAACGGGGCTTCCCGCCCCCCCACAGAGCCCACCCATCCCGGACCCTCCGCTCAGCACATGGAATCTCAAAAGGGGGCCTTCGTCAGCCAGGGAGAAGGGGCCGTCGCCCCTCTCCGCCCAGCCAGGCTGGCCGGCAGCAGGGTTCTCCTTCCCCGCTGGCAGGGGGATTGGGATTTTCCTTTCGCTGCCGTGGCTACCCCGGAAGGGGCGCTCTCCCACCCTCGGGCTCCCCTGGGGTGGCCCCCGCGCCCCAGCCAATGCCGGGGGGATCAGGACCCGCAGCACCACAGCCTGCCGGACCCTTGCCTGGTGGGACAGCCTGGGCCCGTTCCAGCTGAGCCGCAGGGCCAGGCTGTGCCTGCGCCGCCCACGTCCCAGGGAGTCCGTGGGGGGGCTGGGGACAGGGGCCCCAGGTCGCCAGGGCGGCGTCGAGGCCCACGTCGGGGTAGCTCCACCTCCGGGGCCCGCGTCCCTGGAGGCCTCCGCACCACAGGAGCAGATGCAAGACATCCGGGCGTCCTCCCCGCCGCCTCGGGAGCCCGGGCGCTCGTCTGCACTCCCCTCCAGCCTGCTGGATGAGCTCCTGAGACCCCCGAGTTTGCAGCAGGCGCGGTCTTCCCAGGAAGCGAGGCCCCGACAGAGCTGCAGGACGTGGGAGAGCCCGCTTTGCTGGAACCGCTACTCCTCAGCGAGGAGGAATACCGGGCTCTGCTGGAGGAGCTTTAGGACGCCGGGTGGGGACGGGATCGGGGGCGGGCGGTGGCCTCCTTTCTCGGGAGCAACTGCCTCGGTGTGGAGAGGCCCGTTTTCCCTCCGGACTGACCAGCCTGGCATTCCTGCCTTCCGGGTCTGGGCCTGGCGGCGCGGCGGCGGCGCGGCGCGGCGGAGACTCCACACACCGAGGAGAACTGAGCCTCCCCGGGTCCCGAGCCCGCCCAGGTCCGAGGGGGGCCGTCTACTGCGCATGCGCGGGTGTGCGGGCAGCCGCCTAGCCCCGGGAGCCGCCCGGCAGAGCTCTCATGCCTTTCCACCACCCGACCCCAGCTTGATCCCACCCCACTCCCCAACCCCCGCTCGCGCGCACACACACCCCCACGCACCAACACACCCACACAACCAAACACCCCTCACACCCACCACACACCACCCCCACCCCCGCCCCGCCGCACCCCGTTCTGCGCTGGGCTGCTGGCTGAGCCTCCATGCCGCGAAACAGCGGGTCCGGCAGCTCCAGGCCTGCTCTCCCTCCGCGGCTCGCCTCCTCTCTGCCTCGCTCCACCGTCACTCGCCCACCCGTGCCCCTGCAGCCTCCCCGCTGTCACCATGAACACCTGGCGGCTACCTGCCCACCCCAGATCCCACACCGCAGCGGGGATGCTGACCCTTCCAGGCGGGAGGGAGGCAGGCAGAGATGGAAAGGGAGAAAGCGAGACCTAGAGGGATGGACGGAGGAGAGGGACTTGGAGGAGGGGGAGGGAGGGAGGAGGACGGGACGGACGGAGAGAGGGAGGGAGAAAGGAACGGTGGAAAGACGGAGCGACGGAAGGACAGAGTGGGGGCGGGAGGGAGCAAGGGACAGAGGGACTCCGGCGAGAGGAAAAGCCGTCTTCGGCCTCCAGGAGCAACGGACCGGCCCTCCCCCACGCCCGCACGCCGGGAAAAGGCCAGCGCCCAGCGCGGGCAGAGGGCTGGGCCCACAGCCGCCGCGTCGGGCGCGGGGCACTCATACCCGAGGAACGGGCCATGTCTGCCAGGCGAGAGAGACCAGACTCGGGTGGCCGTCCGGTTTGCACCCTCATGTTGACAGCCTGCCGTCCCCAGGCTGAGCCCTCACTGCAGCCCGAGGCGGGCAGCCCCGTCCACACAGGGGCCAACACTCAGGAGACAGAAGCGTATTTCGGATTCCACGTTGCTCTGCCGTCTGCCAGGGGGTCGTTGCTCACGTCTCTCCGGCCCCCGAAAGCCTGACCGGTTGGCTGTGGATTTCCGAGCCCTGCGGGGACCCAGAAACTTCCAGGAGGCGTGGGACGCCAGCACCGTCCCCGCTCTCCTCGCCGGCTTCCAGAGCGGCCACCGTGGCGACTCCGCACATGTTGCAGGATGCAGGAATCCATCGTGGCCATGACGCCGGGGATGCAGCTTTTCTCCCGGGTGTCGCTCTGCTCTTCTGCGCGGAAGTGACGCGACCCACACGCCTGCGTGTGTGAGACCCTCAGGCAACGGCGACACCCACGGACGTCCTCCTTCAGAGGAGAGAGGGCCCGGCAGTCTCAAGACTCTCATGCAGGTTCATTTTCACGCCCCACTCCACCCTTCCAGGCTGGTTCTCCCTGCTGGAGACGCCTGCGGAGCCCCTAGAGCGGCTTCCAGCCCCCGCAGAATCGCTGGAGAGGCTCAGGGCCAGTCCCCGAAGCGGCTCCCCGTCCCCCCCCCCCCGCCCCCCACACCCTACCCCCTACCCCCCCACCCACTGCCCCCTTCCTGAGCTTGGCCGGCCCCACCCATACCGAGGACACAGGGCCCTGGGCCTGTGGTTCCGGCTTCCCAGGGCGGGCTGACCCAGGCTCCCCCCACCCCCCGCAGTCCAGAAGGGTGGAGCCTGTGTGCCTTTATAAGGGCCGCTGGCGTCGGGCCGGCCTCCTGGCTGGACCTGCGCGCCGCGCACAGGCCGACTCAGGGCAAGGGAGCCCGCCGCCTCTCTCTGCCCGTGGGGTCCGCGAAATTCCGCCAGGCCTCCCCCGATGGCTCTCCCGACACCTGCCGACGGCCCTCCCGGCCGAAGCCCGAGGACGAGGACGGCGAAGAGGCTCGTTTGGACCCCGAGCCAAAGGGGCCCTGCGAGCCTGCTTTGAGCGGAACCCGCCTACGGGCATCGCCACCAGGGAAGAGCTGGCCCGGCCATCGGCATTCCGAGCCCAGGGTCCAGATTTGGTTTCAGAACGAGAGATCGCGCCAGCTGAGGCAGCACCGGCGGGAGTCTCGGCCCTGGCGGGCAAACGCGGCCCGCGAAGAAGGCAGGCGAAAGCGGACCGCCGTCACCCGGTCCCAGACCGCCCTGCTCCTCGAGCCTTCCAGCAGGATCGCTTTCCGGGCATCGCCACCCGGGAAGAACTGGCCAAGAGAGACGGGCCTCCCGGAGTCCCGGATTCAGATTTGGTTTCAGAACCGGAGGGCCAGGCACCCAGGCCAGGGTGGCAGGGCACCGGCGCACGCAGGCGGGCTGTGCAACGCGGCCCCCGGCGGGTGTTCCCCCGCTCCCTCGCCGGTCGCCTTCACCCACACCGGGCCGTGGGGAACGGGGCTTCCCGCACCCCACATGCCCTGCGCGCCCTGGACTCTCCCACAGGGGGCCTTCGTCAGCCAGGGAGAAGGGGCCGTCGCCCCTCTCCGGCCCAGCCAGGATGCGCAGGCAGCAGGGTTCTCCCTTCCCCCGCTGGCAGGCGGGGATTGGGATTTTCCTTTCGCTGCCCTGGCTACCCCGGAAGGGGCGCTCTCCCACCCTCGGGCTCCCCCGGGGTGGCCCCCGCGCCCCAGCCAATGCCGGGGGGATCAGGACCCGCAGCACCACAGCCTGCCGGGCCCTTGCTCGGTGGGACAGCCTGGGCCCGCTCCAGCTGAGCCGCAGGGCCAGGCTGTGCCTGCGCCGCCCACGTCCCAGGGGAGTCCGTGGGGGGGCTGGGGCCAGGGACCCCAGGTCGCCAGGGCGGCGTGGGAGGCCCAAGTCGGGGCAGCTCCACTTCCGGGGCCCGCGTCCCCTGAGGCCTCCGCGCCGCAGGAGCAGATGCAAGACATCCGGGCGTCCTCCCCGCCGCTCCGGGAGCCCGGGCGCTCGTCTGCACTCCCCTCCAGCCTGCTGGATGAGCTCCTGGAGACCCCCGAGTTCCTGCAGCAGGCGCGGTCTTTCCCTGAATGCGAGGCCCCGACGGAGCTTCAGGACGTGGGAGAGCCCGCTTTGCTGGAACCGCTACTCCTCAGCGAGGAGGAATACCGGGCTCTGCTGGAGGAGCTTTAGGACGCCGGGTGGGGACGGGATCGGGGGCGGGGCGGTGGCCTCCCTTTCTCGGGGAGCACCTGCCTCGGTGTGGAGAGGCCCGTTTTCCCTGCGGACTGACCAGCCTGGCATTCCTGCCTTCCGGGTCTGGGCCTGGCGGCGGCCGCGGCGGCGGCCGGAGACTCCACACCGAGGAGAACTGAGCCTCCCCGGGGTCCCGGAGCCCGCCCAGGTTCCAGGAGGGGGGCCGTCTACTGCGCATGCGCGGGTGTGCGGGCAGCCGCCTAGGCTCCGGGAGCCGCCCTGGCAGAGCTCTCATGCCTTTCCACCACCCGATAGAAGATTTCTATCTTCTATGGTTTTATTCACTTTCTTTTTTTTTTTTTTTTTTTAGTGAGCTACCAATTTAATGTGTATATATACATATTTGTATATCGTATACATTGCATACATTTACATATTACATTAATATTTGTTAATATACATATATTTTCAATAATGTATTATTGAATACATTATTGAAATTACTGAATAAAAATAATATATTATTTTCCATAATAAATTTCAATGCATAATACACTTAACTATTTTAATTAAAGTAAATCAGAATTCTACTTGTACTCTTTGCCACAATCTATTACAAAGTATTTTTTTTTTTTTTTTTTTTTTTTTTTTTTTTTTTTTTTTTTTATTATACTTTAAGTTCTAGGGTACATGTGCATAACGTGCAGGTTTGTTACATATGTATACTTATGCCATGTTGGTGTGCTGCACCCATCAACTCGTCAGCACCCATCAATTCATCATTTATATCTTGTATAACTCCCCAATGCAAGCCCTCCCTCCTCCCCCCTCCCCCCTCCCCATGATAGGCCCCAGTGCGTGATGTTCCCCTTCCCGGGTCCAAGTGATCTCATTGTTCAGTTCCCACCTATGAGTGAGAACATGCGGTGTTTGGTTTTCTCTTCTTGTGATAGTTGGCTAAGAATGATGGTTTCCAGCTGCATCCATGTCCCTACAAAGGACGCAAACTCATCCTTTTTTATGGCTGCATAGTATTCCATGGTGTATATGTGCCACATTTTCTTAATCCAGTCTGTCACAGATGGACATTTGGGTTGATTCCAAGTCTTTGCTATTGTGAATAGTGCCGCAATAAACATACGTGTACATGTGTCTTTGTAGTAGAATAATTTATAATCCTTTGGGTAAATACCCAGTAGTGGGATGGCTGGGTCATAAGGTACATCTAGTTCTAGATCCTTGAGGAATTGCCATACTGTTTTCCATAATGGTTGAACTAGTTTACAATCCCACCAACAGTGTAAAAGTGTTCCTATTTCTCCACATCCTCTCCAACACCTGTTGTTTCCTGACTTCTTAATGATTGCCATTCTAACTGGTGTGAGATGGTATCTCATTGTGGTTTTGATTTGCATTTCTCTGATGGCGAGTGATGATGAGCATTTTTTCATGTGTCTGTTGGCTGTATGAATATCTTCTTTTGAGAAATGTCTGTTCATATCCTTTCCCCACTTTTTGATGGGGTTGTTTGTTTTTTTTTGACATATGAGAAATCTGCTTACCCCTTATGTAAAGAAAAAAACATGTTTTTTTTTGTTCATAACATAACAGCTCCCATGCCCATTTTATGCTGGGTAAAATACTAATCACCAATATACAAGGTCAAAAAATGAATAAAGTATTTTTAATGAATTCCCAGAAAGTAGGGAAAAAAATTCGTTTGATATAAGAAGTGCTGTGTGGCAAATAAGAGCTAATAAAACAGTGTTAAAGAAATACATGTGACTTCTTAGTTAACCAACTTTAATGTCTCTGTGGTATTTCAGATAATTGTATAGACATCTTCTCTGGACAGTGAGGGTAGAAACTATTCACAGTACCATAGAAAAATCTATAATAATTATAGTCTGAATTTGTTAATTATGTAATCACTTTCAAGAATGGGACTGGTTTTATTTTGAAAATTGTATTAGTTGGACATATTTTGGAAATATCTTCATTATTATTCATATGAGAAAAATAGGGCTGAGCTATTTTTAGTAAGTGCTCAAATATAAAAATTTTAATAAAGGAATGTACCAGGACTAGGGCTCTTTGCTAGAACCAAGAATAGAAAAAGTATATATATCCTCTCTTTCCCAACAATCAACTATTTCCCTTTTCTCATTTTTTAACACTAAGGTGTCTCCTTCCTTCATACTTCGTTGCAATTGGCTTGTCTGTTGTCAATGTGGTATCCTTTAAATTATTAGAATTTTTTAGTCTTTTTAAGGTAGCTTGAAAGAAGCCAAAATAATAATAAAGTTTCAACTCCATCTTCATGGGAAAATGAAGCAGGGACATCTGGGTGAAAGAAACTTGAATTAACAATCTAGTAAAGCTATAGCTCTTGTTTTTTAAGAGCGATGTATTAGGCCATTTTTGCATTTATAGGACTGCATTTTGCAATTATTTATTTCTATAAAGGAATACCCGAGACTGGATAATTTATTTAAAAAAAATTACTTGGCTTGCAGTTCTGCAGACTTTACAGGAAGCATGGTGCCAACATCTGCTCAGATTCCAGGGAGGCCTCAGATGATAATGGTGGAAGATGAAGGGGAGCAAGCATGTCCTGTGGTAGAATCAGAAGCAAGAGAGAGAAAAAAAGAGTAAACGAGCATATTTATTAGTAACTGCCACTCTATTTGCTGAACATAAAGGAAATCGAGTCATTGTTTGAGTCGTTGCAGGACAGCAGGAGGAGCTACACACTTTTAATCAACCAGATCTCCTAAGAATTCACTCACTACCTGGAGGGCAGCACCAAGGTTATGGTAGTATATCATTCATAAGAAATTCTTTCCCTTGATCCAATCGCCTTCCACCAGCCTCCACCGCCAACATTGGGGATTACATTTCAACATGAGATTTGCACAGGGATACACATCCAAACTATATCAAGCAATGATTCAAGTTTTTATTTAGAGAAACCAAAACACAAATTTGAATAAACCAAATGAAAAATGACATTATGTCTTACTAACCCTCTTCCTATGCCTGGCTTTCTAACTTTTAGATGTACTATGAGGAAGCAAATTTTAGCTTCCTTTAAGTTCATCAAATAACAGCTGTAGTTACTTATAAATATACTCCTTTATTTCTATGCAAATAAATGTTTCAAGTAAGCTTTTAAGTTAAAAAATACAGATACTTCAAAGAACAACAGATGTTTTTCCAGGTATTCAGATGTGACTAAGGACAAAAAGAGAGTAAAAGTCATTTAATTTTAAAGGATGTTTTTGATAACTACTCACAGTCAAGGCAGGATCTTTTTTATTTTTATTATACTTTAAGTTCTAGGGTACATGTGCATAACGTGCAGGTTTGTTACATATGTATACTTATGCCATGTTGGTGTGCTTCACCCATCAACTCATCAGCACCCATCAATTCATCATTTATATCAGGTATAACTCCCCAATGCAATCCCTCCCTCCTCCCCCCTCCCCATGATAGGCCCCAGTGTGTGATGTTCCCCCTATATTCACCAAATGAAGTGTTTCCTGTTAAATATTTTTCAAATTTGAGAAATGGTGAGTGCACTTGGAAAATAAATTGTACTAAATGTGTTTTTCAACTTCGTAGAAAGAAGGCAGGATCTTTCTACGAAGTTGAAAAACACATTTAGTACAATTTATTTTCCAAGTGCACTCACCATTTCTCAAATTTGAAAAATATTTAACAGGAAACACTTCATTTGGTGAATATAGAAAAAATGTTTAAAATAAGTGAAATGGTAACTGTAAATAATTGTAAAATATGAAAGAAACAGCCCCATATCTTGAATAGAGAAAGAGGCTGGGACTTAAGTAGCACAGTTATAAAGACAAAGATGGGATACTTTAAAAGATCAGGTAAATAAAAGTGTTTTACATAAAGCTTTGAACAAAGTGTGGCTTTGGAAATACAAATACAGGAGTACTTTATCAGGAAATAAAGATATGTGTTCTATAGCTAACAATACTCATGTGTTCTCTACCAATTAGATATTTATTATGTGATCTCTTTAGGGACAAAGACAGAGGAAGAGAAAACATAGGTGAGTGAAAGCATATGAAAAAATTAGCGCACAGTACTTAAGGAAAGCTCTTTGGAAAAATGTCTGTTCAGGTCCTTTGCCCATGTTTTAGTCGGGTCATTTGGATTTTGCTATAGAGTTGTATGAGTTTCTCTTATATTTTGGATATAACACCTTATCGGATACATGGTTTACAAATATTTTCTCCCATTCTCTAAATTATCTTTTTCATTTTGTTGATTATTTTATATCCTGTGCAAAAGCTTTTCAGTTTGATGTAGTCCTATAGGTTTACTTCTGTCCTAAAGTTTATTTTTGCCTTTGTTTCTGGTGCTTTTGAGATCATATTAAAGAAAAAAATCATTGCTAAAACCAGTGCCAAGGAACTTTTCCCTTATGTTTTGTTATAAGAGATGTGAAGTTTCCAATCTTATATTTAAGTCTTTATTTTGTGATATATGTGTATGGATCATATATCTTTTGAGATCATATTAAAGAAAAAAATCATTGCTAAAACCAGTGCCAAGGAACTTTTCCCTTCTGTTTTGTTATAAGAGATGTGAAGTTTCCGATCTTATATTTAAGTCTTTATTTTGTGATATATGTGTATGGATATTGTGTTTATACATATACACACAATAAAATATATTTTTATTTGGCCGTAAAAAATTCCTGCCATTTGTGACAACAGGGATGAACCAAGAGGACATTATGTTAAGTGAAATAAGCCAGGTACAAAAAGACAAATATCACATGATCTCACTTAATATGTGAAATCTAAAAAAGTTGAACTCATACATAGTACCAGAGGTTAGAAAGGTGGTTGCAAGGGTATTGGGGAGTGGGGATGGGGAGATGTTGATCAAAGCACACAAACTTTCATTTATAAGATGGATACATTCTGGGAATGTAATGTACATCATGGTGGCATAACTAATAATATCATATTGTTTACTTCAAATTAGAGAGTAGATCTTAAGTGTTCTTATCACACACACAAATACACAAACATGCAGGTTACTGCCAGGTTATGAATATATTAATTAGCTTGACTGTGGTAATCCTTTTACAATGTATCTATATATCAAATCATCAAGTTGTACACCTTTAATACACATAATTTTCATTTTTAAATTATACCTGAATAAAGCTGGGAAAAAATAAAACCCGAAAACACCCAGACCCTAAAATTAGACTTGCAGGATTCTTTAAGTGTCAATTGAATATTTGTGATATGAATAATTATTTAATATAACTCAGTAGTTTTATACTTGTTTTGCCATGCAATTCTTCAAACTTTAGTTTCTTGCCAGCAAAATAATAACATAAAAATATTTTGTTGATATAAATGTATATACAGATATTTATTATCTCTATCAAAACAGTTTTGCAGCTTATGAACAAAACAATGCCCTATCTGCCTCAACACTGCATAGAATTTTTATATGCTTTTCAAATATTGACATTAGGGTCATGACCTGAAGATTACTGGAATGTGGGCAATTAACACCAATCTTAGATTTTATATCTTGTGAGAACTTGCTACTGTGCAAATATCTTAAGAAACCTTGGTGTTAAATGGCTTCTGATAGTGTCACACAAAATTCATACATTTTATTCACTGGAAAGATTGAAAAAATTGTATGGCTAACAAAATGGAATGAAAACATTGATTCAAACCTTTAAAAGGAGCATTGACTGAAATTTCCACTTATAACATATAACTTTTAAACCAGTACTCAGAAATATACTTGATAATTACTAAAGGTACTTAGAGAAACTGAAGCTAAAATACAGCTTACCTTTTCCTTTAAGCCAATTCTTGTAGCCATACAAGAATTATCCCATTTTAGCCTAAAACATAAAGTGAATATAAAATTCATTTTAGACTGTAAGATAAATACATTTATATAAATACAAATATATATGCATGCAAATACATTATAGAAGGACATCAACAGCTAGTAAGGATTTTCATTAGATGGTGGTCTTATGATTGATATAATTATTTTCCTTTTTTTATATTATTTTTGTAACTTATTTATTGCTTTTAAACAGAAAAATAAGTGTTCTAAATTTAATGTAAAATTCTATTTTTTGTTGAAACAGAAATATTAACTCTTAATGACAATATTTACTAAATAATTTTAAATTATTTTATATTTAAAGAAATGGAACAACCATCCTATCACCTGGTTGTGAAGGGTAGCCATGAACCATTTTTTAATTAACCATTAAAAAATGCTATTCACTCTAGAACATATTACCAAGTACTGACAATATAAGAAGTAGTTCAGTTACAAGTCAATACATGCATTCAGAACACCTACTTTTATACTATTTAAATTGCAGGTCATATTTAAAACTTTATTTCAGGTGTTTTATTTATTTATTTTTTAATTTCAATAGGTTTTGGGGGAACAGGTGGTGTTTGGTTACATGAATAAGTTCTTTAGTGGTGATTTCTGAGATTTTAGTGTATCCATCACCTAAGCAGTGTACACTACACTCAATACAAAATCTTTTATTCCTTATCCCCTTCCCATGATTTCCCCTGAGACCCCAAAATTCCATTGTATCATTTTTACTCCTTTGTATCCTCATAACTTAGTTCCCACTTATGAATTAGAGCATATGATGTTTGGTTTTCCATTCCTGAGTTACTTCACTTAGAATAATGATCTTCAGTTTCATCCAGGTTGCTGCAAATGCCATTATTTTATTCCATTTTGTGGATAAGAGTATTCCATGGTATATACCTATACCACCATTTCTTTATCCACTCATTGATTAATGGGTATTCATATTTGTGCAATTGTGAATTGTGCTGCTATAAACATGTGCGTGCAAGTATTTTTTTCTTTGTTTGTTTGTTTAATGACTACTCTTCCTGTGGGTAGCTACCCAGTAGTGGGATTGCTGGGTCAAATGGTAGTTCTACTTTTAGTTCTTTAAGGAATCTCCACACTGTTTTCCATAGTGGTTGTACTAGTTTACATCCAAACTGTACTATAAGGCCATAGTCACCAAAACAGCATGGTACTGAGTAATAGAATACAGAACCCAGAAATAAACTCAGATACTTACTGATCTTTGACAAAGTAAACAAAAACAAAAAGTGGGGAAAGGACACCCTATTCAACAAATGGTGCTAGTATAATTGTCAACCCACATGTAGAAGAATGAAATGGGATCCTCAACTCTTACCTTATGCAAAAATCAACTCAAGATTGATCAAGGACTTACATCTAAGACCTGAAACCATAAAAATTCTAGAAGATAAACATCTAGACATCGGCTTAAGCAAAGACTTCATGACCAATAACCCAAAAGCAAATGCAACAAAAACAAAGATAAATAGATGGGACTTACTTAAACTCAAAAGCTTCTGCACAGCAAAATAAATAATCAGCAGAGTTAACTGACAACCCACATAGTGGGAGAAAATCTTTTCAGTCTATATATGTGATGAAGGACTATTAACCAGAATCTGCAACTAACTCAAAAAAATCAGCAAGTAAAAAACAAACAATTCCATCAAAAAGTGGGCTAAGGGCATAAATAGACAATTGTCAAAAAAAATAGATTTACAAATGGTCTGGTGTTTTATTTTTAACAGAATGTTAGGGTTTCTGGAATAACACTTCCATTACTTCTATTATTGTTGGATCTCAGTTTCTTTGGCTACAATACCAGTAGTCTCCGGGAGTAATATCCTATGTCTTTGTAGTATTCTCCTAGGGCCTCAAAAGGCCTGTTTTTAAAACTTTTATTGATACAAAATAATTGTACACATTTATGGGATACATGTGATATTTTAATACATGCATACAATGTATTATAATCAAATCAGGCTAACTAGACTATACACCACCTCAAATATTTATTATTTCTTTGTGTTGGGAACATTTCAAATCTTCTTTTCTAGCTATTTTGAAATATACAATAATTTCCAAAGTTTGCTACCACAGTGGGTGACTGAAAAGTCTATTTTATGTACGCTATGAGTATTAAAGGTTCACTCCTCCAAATCTTACTCTCTATTTTCAGCAAAAGTTGATTCTGTCAAGTTGCGAAATGCAGAAATATTTATTTATAGAGATGAGATAAATATTAAATTATTAATTTTATAATGTTTTGGTTTACTGATGCAGATTTTCATTATCCCACAAATGAATCTCCCTGGAGTATTCTCCGCCTTATAACTTATCTTAATCCTCTAAAATGGGGGAAAAAAGTCCATTATAGTGGTGACATACCAGCACCTGTCTTAGAACTCGAGTCTCTAATGTTCCAGTAATATAACTTTAGATATTTTACTTAATTTCTATAAGCCTATTTTATCTATAAGTGAGGGCAATTATCATAACGACTACATAAGAATGTAGTGAGAAGAGAACAAGCTGATAATTTAGAGAGCACTTCACTTAGAACTTGGCATACTGTAAGCATTAAATCAGTATAAGTTAGTTATTTGTAGTAGTAATTTTAAAGTCCACATTATTGAGTTTTATTCTCATGTTTCTGGCACTGAAAAATTTTAACTTCCTTTGCAAGTACTTAAAGTCACATGGAATTGTGAGAAATGTATCATAAAATGTATATAAAAACTAGTAAATATATCATTTGTAGAGCCTACTGAAAGAAATGTTAGAGTCACAGTTGTACCTTCCTGAAAAAAATTTGAAATTGTTTCTAATACAAAAGATCAATAACTTGTTCTATACAAAACTGTATCGATGTTACATTATTACCTTTAAATGTCATCTCATGTTATCTTAACTTTTGAAATTCTAATAAATTCAGTGCAATCACTATGTTTTCCATTCCTGTAAGAATTACTTGAATTCCCTGATCTGCCTCCTGGTATTTATTAATCCCTCTGTGTCTGTGTTTGAATTTTTATCTCCCTCACATCTCATTTTCTGTGGCTGTTCTCTCAGTTCTAGCATCCCATAAGGTATAATACATGGTGGTGTCATCACTTCAGTCTTGTGTTCAGTCTTAGCTTTGATTATCATAGGCAATAACTGTTCTACAAGTGACTTAAGAGCAAAGTGGTGTCTTGTTCCTTGATTCATTCCCCAGGACCTGAAATATCATTTGGTATATTGTAGGAATTCAAACAATATTTGTTGAATGAAAGATGAATACAGAAGACTTCATTTGTCTAGTTGTTTTACATCATATTCATGTTTTTTCTTCTCAAAACACTCTTCACAAACTACATTCGACACTTATTACCCAAACTTAACTGTCCACTAGTCTAAAATTTGACTGGACTGAAAATAATATAAACTTTAAGTTTAATATATTAATATTGATGCCTTACACTTTATGGATACATGTTTATGTAATGAAAGTAAATATACCTGTTTATTATTTTCTTGACTATCTGAACTTATTACACCATTTTTAGGATCACAAATGAGACAGTAAAACTAAATTTAGATTGATTTTTCGCTCTCATAATACCAACAAATGCATAGAAAATTGCTTCTTGTTGTCTACAGGAAGTTGTATATTCAGTGATCGAAAAGGAAGTTTGTCATTCAAATACTAATTGGAAAGTAATTTTTTTCTGCTTTTTGTGTATTAATTTTCAGTGTTCTTATTTCTATTCAAGTTGTTTATGTTTTTTCCATCTGGTGTAGAATTCTGTGTTTTCACTCACACTGTTATCTGGATTGTTTATGTGAAGACACAGTAGGGGAGTACCGTTGTTTGATCATGGAGAATTTTGTTAAAATAAAACAAATAAATGTTTGCGGGGAGCTCATCATGGTGACAATTATGCTGTCTTCCAAGACTAGAAGTTGAGGAATAAGGAATCAACATAAAAGTAAGGAAACAATGATATCTGCTTATAAAGAGAAAATGAGCAAATCAGCAGTATGCTAACCATGGAATATAAGTGCAATAAATTAATATTTGAAATGTTATGATGTCCATTTATTTGTTTTTTTATAGTAATTTTTCCATTCTTATCAAAAAGTGCTAAAGTAAGATTCACCAGATATTTAGAATACAAACATAAAGGCCTTACATAACTGTGGAACGTGTATCATTACCACTACATTTGAAGAAGCAGGAAGGAAGAAACATGAAAAGTGACGGTAAACAGCATGTTTCCTTAAACAGTATTTCCAGAAGTCCCATTGCTATGGTTTGAATGTGTCTCCTCTAAAACTCAGATGTAGTCAATGTGATGGTATTAGGAGTGAGTTCTTTAAGAGGTGATTAGATCATGACAGCTGTTCCCCCTTTAATGGGATTAAAACTTTCATTGAAAAGGGTTCAAACAGCTGTTGGCTAACTTTTCTTCTTTTCTATCATGTAAGAAGGTGGTGTTCCCCCCCCTTTGGAGGATACAAGAAAGATACGATAAGAACAAAGATACAGCTTTGTCCTGTTACATAAATCAGTAATGCATCATCCTTGATATCTCTCTCTTTAATCCAAGTATCCACGTTATAACACATCCACTGTCGATCATCTGTATTCAAATAAAAGCCATTCCTTTCATGTGCACAATAAGCCTCATTCACTCTAGTTTGCAAATGGCAAATATATTGGGTTTTGTTGTTGTCATTGTTTTTTTCCTTTCACAGTTGTTATTAGCATGGCAGTTGATTTTATTTTTCTACTTTTAAACAATCAAACAAACTTCAATGTCATTTCTAGGTACTGCTTATTACACAAATCCTCCCATGGTAAAATTCCTTGAAAGAGTTGTCTATTTGCGAAGGGCTCAATTTCTTTTCTCCCTTTCTCTCCTGAACCCATTTCATTTAAAGGATTTTGTCTCTGTCTCCATTTCTCTGCAACTGCTCTGTCAATGTCCTTATGGCCCTCTGCGTTGCTAGTCCAGTGGCCATTTCTCAGGCTTATTTCAGTCATCATCAGGCATGTTTGAAAGACATGATCACACACTCTTCTGCACGAAACACTCTCCTCACTTGGTTTTCATGCCAGACACCTCTTTTGTTTTTCTCCTCTTTAACCACTAATTTTCAGTGTTCTTCTCTGAATCCTCCTTTTGGCATGACTGTTAATGTTGCACTGGGTTCAACTTTTTTTTTTTTATTTTTAAATGTCTGTATACAAACTTCATAGGTGATTCTATCCAGTTTCATGGCTTTTAATATCATCAATATGCTGATGACCTCCAAAGTTGTATCTCTAAACCAGCTCTCTCCTCTGAACTCCAGATTCAAGCATGCAATGGTTATTATGTTATCTTTATGTGGATAGCTTTTAGACACATCAACCTAACTCAGAAAAGTCCTTCCAACTCGACTGAACATGATCGTTCTCTTAGTTATATGCTTTCATATAATCATGTTCTTTGTCCTATATGTATATATTTTTTTCTGTTCTTGCCTATTAGACTGTCATCTATCATAAAAGGACACGATGTTCCTCCCCTCTGGAACATACAACAAGAAGGCCCTAACAAGATGCTAGCTGTTCAATGTTGACCTTCCCAATACTGTGAGAATTAAATTTCTGTTCTTTGTAAATTACCCAGTCTCAGGTATTTTGTTGTAGCCGTGCAAACATACCATGAAACTTACTGAACAATTTTTACTTGTATCAGATTAGTAAGAATTAGTCTCAATTTCACATCTCATGACAAGAGAGACAGAGATATATATTCTATTAACCTGGCACATTACTACATTCTGAAGTACAGGGTTATTGTTACTAAGATGGAAGGGGTGAAGGAACATTAGTGTAGGGAGATAAAGGTCTCTGCCAGTATCTTTAGTGGAGATACATCTCATTAAAATTTCTTAGTATTTTTCAAATCACTATTGTTTGTTTTTATTGTTGCTATCTTTTTTAAATAACATTTTACTGTGGGATTATTTTCCAAAACCATTAGGCTTCACTTCTTAATAAATCATTCCATTTAGAAAGAAATCATCTGGGTTCTAGGCTCTGTTTTGTCATAAATTCTTTATATAATCTTGGAAGATTGTTTAATAGCACTGGATTTCAATTTATTTTGAAATATACATGGTTTTAAAATTTAACTATAACATGATTTTACCTATTTTTTACTTATCTACGTATTATGCATGTAAAATAATTATATATTAGTAAACATGTTTCTAATGCATACCACAGATCCAATTCTAGAAAATATATCAACACAAAACTAAACAACCCATTATTCAACCTTGCATTTAATTGTAATTTATCCTCAAGATAGTAAATAATTGTTCTAAATTTTTATTAACATTTTATTCTGAAATGTTAAGGGAATCTTATTATTTTTCTAAATAAGTTATTAAATGCATTTACTACATTATTTTACAAATAATTATTTAGCACATCCTATATGATGGCTACTGTTCTATGTATTTATATTATATATTAAAAGAATTATCAGATAGATCCATACTGTTTAGTAGATAAGAGTCTAATAGGTAAGAATAGCAAAATATATATTTATATAGAAGACAAAGGACATGATTGTATGAAAGCATAAAATTAAGAGAATCATCATGTTCAGTCGAGTTGGGAGGACTTTTCTGAGCTACGTTGCTGTGTTTATAAGCTATCCACATAAAGATAACATAATAACCTTTGCATGCTTGAATCTGGAGTTCAGAGGAGAGAGCTAGTTTAGAGATACAACTTTGGAGGTCATCAGCATATTCATGATATTAAAAACCATGGAACTGGATAGAATCACATATGAAGTTTGTATACAGACTTTTAAAAATAATAATAAAAAAAAGAGTAGAAACCAGTGCAACATTAACAATCATACCAAAAGGAGAATTCGGTGAAAAACACTGAAAATTAGTGGTTAAAGAGATAGGACAAAAACCGAAAGAGGTGTCTGGAATGAAAACCAAGTGAGGAGTGTGTTTCAAGCAGAAGAATATGTGATCATCTCTTTCAAATGCTGATCATGAGTAAAATGAAGCCTGGGAAATGGCCACTGGACTTAGCAATGTGGAGCCATAAGGACATTGGCAGAGCAGTTGCAGGGAAATGGAGAGACAAAATCCCTTCAATGAAATGGGTTCAGGAGAGAAAGGGAGAAAAGAAACTGGGCTCTTCAAAAATAGACAACTCTTTCAAGGAATTCTACTATGAGAGGATTTATGTAACAAGCAGTACCTATAAATGACATTGAGGTTTGTTTGTTTGATTGTTTAAAAGTAGAAAAATAAAATCACCCGCCATTGTTGCAAGAAGTCAGGGACCCTGAACATAGGGACAGGCTGGAGCCAGGGCAGAGGAGCATAAATTGTGAAGATTTCATGAACATTTATCACTCTCTATTAATACTCTTATAATTTCTTACGCCTGTCATCTTACTTTAATCTCTTAATCCTGGTATCTTCGTAAGCTGAGGTTGTATGTCACCTCAGGTCCACTATGATGATTGGGTTAACTGTACTAATTGAATGTAAAACATGTGTGTTTTAACAATATTAAATCAGTGCACCTTGATAAAAACAGAATAACAGCGATTTTAGGGAACAAGGGAAGACAACCATAAGGTCTGACTGCATGTGGGGTTGGGCAAAAAGAGCCATATTTTTCTTCTTGCAGAGAGCCTATAAATGGATGTGCAAGTAGAAGAGCTATCACTAACTTCTTTTCCTAGCAAGGAATATTAAGACCCTAGGAAAAGAATTGCATTCCTGGGGGGAGGTCTATAAACAGCCGCTCTGGGAGTGTCTGTCTTATGCGGTTGAGATAAGGACTGAAATACACCCTGGTCTCCTGCAGTACCCTCAGGCTTATTAGGGTAGGGAAAAAACCTCTCCCTGGTAAATTTAGGGTCAGATCGGTTCTCTGCTCTTGAACCTGGTTTTCTGCTGCTTAAGATGTTTATCAACACAATATGTGCACAGCTGAATATAGACCCTTATCAGGAGTTTTTAATTTTGCCCTTTGCCTTGTGATCTTTGCTTTGTCCTTTGCCTTGTGATCTTTATTGGCCGCAGAAGCATGTGATCTTTGTTCTCCTTTTTGCCCTTTGAAGCATGTGGTCTTTGTGACCTACTCTCTGTTCATGCATCCCCTCCCCTTTTGAAGTCCTGAATAAAACCCTGCTGGTTTTGTGACTCAGGTGGGCATCATCGACCTACTGATATGTGATGTCACCCTTGGCAGCCCAGCTGTAAAATTCCTCTCTTTGTACTCTTTCTCTTTATTTCTCAGACTGGCTGACATTTATGGAAAATAGAAAGAACCTATGTTGAAATATTGGGGGTGGGTTCCCCTGATATGGCATGCTAATAACAATTGTGAAAGGAACAAAACAAAAACAACAACAACAACAAAAAACCAACAAAACCCAGTATATTTGCCATGTGCAAGCTAGAGTGAATGGGGCTTATTGTTCACATGAAAGGAATGACGTTTATTTGAATATAGATGATTGACAGTGGATATGTTATAATGTAGATACTTGGATTAAAGTGAGAAATATCAAGGATGATGCATTGCTGACTTATGTAACAGGACAAAGTGGTATCTTAATACAAAGGTGTGAAATAGTAGAAATGGTCTAGTTTTATGATGAATGGGTTGAGTTTGGTATGACTTTCAGATATTGAAGCAGCGATCTCTACTAGTCACTTGAATATATAGGAGTAGATTTTGAGAAGTACATGCAATCTGGAGGTATAAATTTGTTATTTATCTGTAAATTGTCGTTAATGATTGTACATCAACTGACCAGTCTTTGGAAAGAGTATGAAGTAAGTATAAGAAGGGTTGCCATATAAAGGCACTACACATATCCCTTTCTGGAAATTTCTAAAAATGTCAAAAGTGCATTATATTATTTTATTTGAATCAGATAACTTAATATTTAGTTTTATTTTATGTTTACTGTTATTATATTAACCTCTTTAACTTTGTTAATAATCTCCTTAGACTGACTTTGAACAACTTTTTTTGTTTGTTTGTTTTGAGATGGAGTTTCACTCTTGTTGCCCAGGCTGCAGTGCAATAGTGCAATCTCACCTCACTGCAACCTCTGCCTCCCAGGTTCAAGCAATTCTCCTGCCTCAGTCTCCCAAGTGGCTGGGATTACAGGCATATGCCACCACACCCAGCTAATTTTTTGTATTTTTAGTAGAGACGGGGTTTCACCATGTTGACCAGGCTGGTTTCAAGCTCCTGACCTCAGGTGATCCACCCTCCTCAGCCTCCCAAAATGCTGGGATTACAGGCATGAGCCACTGCACCCAACCTGAACAGTTTTTTAAGAAAAAAAAAATTCTTAAAATGTTATGTTAGTAAATGTTTCTGTTTTTCGACTATCTCTACTATGTCTGAAATAAGTTGTTTGAACTATTGTAGAAATAAAGTACTGTCAATATAGTTCCAATCTCTAATACACTCTACAGTTTTTGTTTGCTCTCTTTATTCAGGGTCTCTTTATATTTTTGACAAATATGTTTTTATAAAATAAGTCCTTCGTTTGCCCCCACAGAATGTAATATTTATTTTTGACCACTTTTCTCTCATTTCAATTATTGTACAGCTATTATCCTCCAGTTGTTGCTGTTGAAAAAGTTTAACCTTTTAATGTTACTTTTAAGAGATGGAATTTTTCAATACAAAGGTGAATGCTGCTTTAATTCAGAGAATCTAAACATTATCTAAAATAGAGAAGGAAAACTTTTTTTGTAATAACATATCTTTTAACATTCTCCCATGTGTATTTTACCCCAAATTTCACTGCCTTTGAAACTTATAAAATAATTTTCACTGAATAGAAAAATGTACGGAGGAATTTCTAAAAGACTTACCCTTTGACTGTAATATGTAGTAATGCATTAGACTTTAGCTATAAGTCTTTTAAGAACATATCAGTTTGAAATTCTATTCCCTCTTTGAGAAATGCAAGATATTAAAAATGTATTCTGAAATTGTTCTTTGATACAAGGCCTTCTATCCAGAGGAAACAATACTTGCAGAAAGTTTCCAACTCATGTCGAAATGTATTGAATAAAAGCATTTTTGAAAAATGTTACAAGGTGAATGGAGCAAACTTCATATACACTGCTGATCTGCTGTTCAGATCAATGATGTACACTGTCCCAAGTGGGCTGTTGTATATATAACACTTTGTTCTCAATATCAAATATGTAGGTTAAGACAAATTAAAATTATTAAAAATACTGAAATATACTTTTTAGGAATATATTTGCATATGTAGGGTAAATTAATCTTATTTGGTATTACTTTTAACAAATATGTACTATTTCTTAGTTCATAAATATGTGTGTGCTTGTATATATGTGCATATATATAGATAGAGAATGCACAAGCAAAACTGTTGGCACTGAAATATCTCAGCATAATTTTCACAACTATCTTTAAGACAGTCTGATTATGAAAGATTTAGAGACTAGAATAACTACTATCCAAGATTCAATATTTTAGAGGCTCTTTTCCTGAGTTGTGATAATACATAGTATGTCAAAATCTTAGTTCACTCTGAATAAATTCTTACAGAAAAATATTAACCTCAAAGCTACTTTTTTAAAAAGAGATAAAAGATTGGCTTTGTGAAGTTAATCATTTAAATAATTTGTAACTGCTTCTGTAAGACTCACAGATTTTGGACTGTATCTGTTGAGGGAAAAAAATTTTATAGTACTAAAATTAGATGTGGGAGGCCAAAGGATTACTGTAATGCTGGAACAATTGGTGACATAATCTAGATCTGTAAGAACACTGTGTTAAGCTAGCTCCTACCTTCTCTTGGAAGCAGAGACAGGAAAACTAGTATTGGTCGATATAGTATTGCCTCTAACTTTTTACCTCTTCCCCATAATATAATTGAACACCCATATTTCTTTCCATGTGACTTTGCAGTGCTTCCAACTAGGGAGAATTTGGGCTCGGCCATGTGAATTGCCTTGACTAATGGAATATAGTTATGCAGTTCTAGCTGAAGCTTTAAAACGTATGGTGAACTTTTATCAGGTATGTTGAGGCAGCATGAGAAGAGCATGGCTCCACGGGGCCATGCTCTTTCAGTCTGAGAACTGGAATAAAGATACCTGAAGTGGACCTGTAGCCAATCAGCCTAGAGTCTTTCAAGCCTAGTTGAACCCCTCAGTGATCTGTGAAATAGAGCTACCTGGCCTCATTAGTATAAATAAATATAGTTTTAAGCCACTGAGAGTTTGGGAGTGTTTGTCATGCAGTACTATTCAGGAAACACACACATGCACATTATCTACCTATCCTTGAAACTTTTCTCCTAGTTTTCGATCAGATCCTAAGAAATTTGGTGACAAAGGAGGGAATAAAGACAACATTGGAGAGCTGCAAAAAGCAACCGTCTAAAGACAGTTGTTCTTGGGCAGTCATATATATGACCATCTGAATAAGCTTTGCCTGAAAACCACACTGTCTGAACTTTGATCATGAATAAGAACTATTTACCCTTACTGAAAAATAAGTATTATTTTTGCAAATGAAATTTATTTTATAAATTCACTACTACAAAAGTATTCAGCAGCAGTTTTTTGTCATTTTACACTTTAATATTTGTGGGATAACTTTATTTCACTTTTTTTTTTTTTTTTTTTAGAAATAGCCATTGCTCAGGGCTTTTCTGTCTTTTATTCTTTTTTTAACTTGATGTGCAGTGTTTGTTTATGAGTATGGATCCCACAGTTATCTAGTTATAAATGTATATAAAAATATAGATCTTGAAACTACTTTGAAAACCATCATTGGAAGTAAATTCTTCTTAATGGGATAGAAAATTATTTCCACTGTGTGGAACTAGAAATGTTAGATCTCTACAAATAAGAATGCATATTCATAACTAGTACCACTTCTGGATGAATTAGGTGCTTGTTTTCCCCACTACTTGCCACCCACTATTAAATTCAGAAAGAGCAGTTTTCTGTTTTCTGGAAACATTTTATTTACAAATATAAGAAATGTACTCAAAAAAACAAATTTTTCTAATTGCATGACACAAGTTAATAATTTAAAACTTCGTGTAGGTAATTTTTAATATTTAATCGGAATATAGTACAAAAACACCCTATAGTCAATTAATTCAAGCATCAACAGATCTATCCTGTTTATCTATATTTGTTTACTGAAAATATAATGAATACTTTAGGTAACATTTTATTTAATAAATCCTGGAACCATTGTAATGAGTCTCCAGAACATAAACATTTGTACCCTCAGACACAAGTATCCTGGAAAACACACAACTTTTTCCTAAGAAAACGCTGGGTTCCAATCTTGGGCAACTTCTTAGACAAGTTTTCTCAACTTTCAAAGTAGTATGATTATATTTGTACAAGTTAGTACCTGGTTATTACTTGTCTAATAGTTTACAGACCTTTTCAATATTATGTTATTTTATTTCAGCATTTTAAATAATTTTTACTTATTGTATTTTAAGTTTCAGGATACATGTGCAGGACATGCAGGTTGGTTATACACGTAAATATGTGCCATGGTGGTTTGCTGCACCTATCAACCCATCACCTAAGTATTAAGCCCCGTGTGCATTAGCTGTTTATCCTGATGCTCTCCCTCCCTCCACCCCTGACAGGCCTCACTGTGTGTTGTTTCTCTCCTGGTGTTAATGTGTTCTCATTGTTCAGTCCCCACTTATACATGAGAACATATGGTGTTTGGTTTTCTGTTCCTGTGTTAGTTTGCTGAGGTTGCTAGCTCCATCCAATTCCTTGCAACGGGCATAATCTCATTCCTTTTATTGGCTGCATTGTATTCCATGGTGTATATGTTCCATTACTTCAACCATTGTGGAAGACAATGTGGAGATTCCTCAAAGACCTAGAACCAGAAATACCATTTGACACAGCAATCCTAATAGATATTTAAGCTTTCTTGATCAGCAAGGTGGAATACTTAACAATATTGATTTTATCTTAAGAGACAAACCACATGTTCAATTTTATAACCAATGGTTCTTTTTTTTTTTTTTTTTTTTTTTAACATGATGGGCTTCGGCATAAATAGAAAAAAAAAAAAAAAAAAAAAAAGCCTAGGCAACATAGGGAGACCCTTGTCTTAACAAGTAATAAAATAACATAAAGTTAAAAAATTAGTTAATAAAATAAAATAAAGTTAAAAAAGTGGTGACACATGCCTGTGGTCCCAGATACTCAGTAGGGCTGAGGTGAGAGAACTGCTTGAGATAAGATTGAGGCTGCAGTGTTCTATGATTGTGTTACTGTATTACAGCCTGGGCAATAGAGTGATTCTCTCTCTCACCACACACACACACACACACACACACATGGACACACACACATGTGTTTTTAGTTTAGATTGACAATATTTACAAACGAAAGGACTTTGAGCATTTTTCCTATATACAGAAATTCATCGTTATGCTCTCAAAATATTTCTGTGTGATCTTATTCTCCTTTGCTAGAGCCAGATTCCTTTCATTCTAGTTAAGCTCCCCAAAACTATCCAATAATAGTAACGGTCAAGTTAGAAAGTTGTTTCAAAATTGTCTTAAACCTACAAAAATATTATCTGCATTTTTAATTTGCAGTTTTTATTTTGATCAAAGACATCTGTAATCTACTTGAAATTAATGAATAGGTCTATGCTTATAAAAATTATAAAAATGTGTTACTTTTACAATTACAATCAGTGTAGGCAAGCATTTAGACAACTGATTTTACATATTTTAGACAACTGATTTTACATATTTTCGACAACTGATTTTACATATTTTCATACCTTTAAATGTTATCTCTCTCCATATTTAATAATATGCATTTCTATTTTTGCATTTTATATATATGCAAATATTACATTTACTCCATAAATACATGCAAGTATGATTCACACATAACAATTGTATGTATTCATGGAGTACAATGTAATATTTGCATGTGCTTGTATACATTGTTATGATCAAATAAGGGTAATAAGCATATTAATTCCCTTAATCTTATCTTTTCTTTGTGATGAGAATATTCAAAACCTCTCTTCCATATATTCTGAAATATACAATTCATTATTGTTAACTCTAATCATACTATTATCCAGTAATAAGTCCAATAAACTTATTATTTCTACTCTACTGTAGCTTTGTACTCACTGAACAATCGTTCACCATTTCTTCATTTCCCTATCTTCCCCGTGCTCTGGTAATCACTATTCTTCTTTCTACTTCTATGAGACCAACTTTTTAAAGTCCACCTATGAGTGGAGTAGGCTTCCATTTAAATCACATTGGCCTATGATTGCATTAGACTATTTCTCTTTACCTTTGGAGCTGATAGAGGAATCCAGATTTCTTAAGAACATTGCCACAACTTTATTCCAGAAATTCGATATCTTTAAGGAAGAAAATGGAATATGTCTTTGATTTTTAAGCAATGAGCAGTGTCGAAACATAAGATTACTCTGGAAACCTAAACTTAAATTTCTTTAAAACATGTAAACTAAGTTAGAAGATTTAATGTTAACTCCTGTTATCAGAATCACGCTTGTTCTGGAAGAACAAACTGCTAAGGTTGACGTAGCAATAGAAGTGAGGCTTTTTTTTTTTTTTTTGACTTATAGACTGTATTACACTTCTACATACTGCCTATTACTAATATCAGACCCTATTGTGTTTATAAACTTTGCATTTTTAACAGTAAAGTAAACTTATACTTTTGAAAATCATCCTCAGGGTCTTGTAAGTTTCAGAGACTAGAATAGAATGTGATAATAAACATTGAGTTTAATTAAATGGCTGACTGAAAATAGGAAGACTTTTGAAATTATTACTAATTATATAGAAAATGATGATTTAATTTCAGAGAGAAAAACATGTTTGGTATGACCCAATCAAAATATAGTTATAGACATTGTTTTAAAATTGTAATTTCACCATCCACCTTATCTTTTAGAAACTAACCGAGAAACAATTTCTACAGCTGTAATTGAAGAATACAGTTAATATACTAAAGTTAACCCTCAATAAATATTAAAATAACATGGTATCTGTTCTCAACTTCTCATCATTGAGTTCGGTAAAGCATTTTTATATTTTAAGCAAAGAGAAATTATGCAAATATATTCTTTAGGAAATTTATTAGAGAAAATGCTATTTTAAAAATAACTGGTCCATAGTTGGTAAATAATTGAACCAAAGGAATCACTGAACACTGTACAATTACATGCAAAACTGTGTATACGTATGGTTCACATCAGTTTACACATATAGTGCATCCAAAATTATTATTATTAAATCAAATATAAAATGTTAAACTTATAAATGCAATAAACCATATTTTAGTGTTCAAATCTCTTTATTTCCAACTTAAATATTACATGGTATTATAACACCATGCATGTTATTGAAATTCACATTACATTTCACTTGCATTAATTTAAAAATACCTCTCGAGAGCCAATAATTAGTTAAAAGTTTTACAAGAACTAGTTTTTATAAGAAGCATTTTTAAAAACATCATAATTTACGTGTAAAGAAAAGAATTAAAATTTAAACACAATCCACTTTGGAAAGTTCAGTCATATATAATCAAGTTAATAATTAAGGAATATGAATTAGTTTGGGTCTATAGTATGGTAAAATCAAGGTATTATATTATATTTAAAACTGTTTGATGATATTCAATAATTCTAGTATCAAGAAGTACCTTGATTGTAAAAGTAAGCAAGAGGCCTAGACTATTTTAAGAGGCGTGCCTACCACCTTAGAGAAATATATTTAATTATAAAAGACTTTCAAACACTGTAACATTAGACAACAAACTCTACAGTACAGTCTTCTTTTCCAAGGATTTCTAGCTTTAGAAAATTAATCCACAGCAGAACGTACATTGACTTCTATAAAAGAAAATATATAACCAAATAGTTATAATAAATATGCATATTTTATGTCTTTTTAAAATATCTCTCATTTAAGGAACAGTGAAATTTACACTCTGTTATAGTACTTTTACGTTTAACTATCCAAAGTTTTTTTTTTATTATAAAGAGCATTATTTGTTTTTTCTATCCCTCCAGAGGCTTACTAAAAATTGAAAAATAAAACACAAGTAAGGCAGAAGCAACTCAATTCGGCTATTTCAGCACAGACAGCTGAAAGTGTGGAAAGTAGTACTGAAGGGAGGGAAGAAACAATGATTGATATCCTTGTTGGAAAGATAGATGATATCAGTCTGACAGTTTCTGTCTAAAATTCAATTTCCTGCTGCTCAAGCAACCTAATTTCATTTATGGTTTTTAAACACTATGGCTTTGTAGAAAATATTTCAAAAGGTAATTTGATCTTTGTAAGTTCATAATTATAACATGAATGTTCAAAGATATTTTTCATTTGTTAATTTTGTGTTTTCTTTGTGCTCCTAGTTGGAAGGAGGTATACTTCATGCTTTTCTCTTAGTGTCAATATATCTAGTATATGTCTTGGGTTGAAAACACAGCAAATATGCATCTATCTGTGGAGTTGTCATTTGTCTTTCTTGCCTATATTTATAAGACAGGTATCTCCTGAGAAGACTAAGTGACATAATAGCAAATCAGCAGGAAATTTAAGCTCCATATTCTATGTGTTAATGTATCAAACACACCAACATTAAGATGATGAATGGCATCCTGGGATGAGGATTGGAATGTGTTTTCAAAAAAAAAAAAAAAAAGTGTCCCTGTGTGAATCATGTTTCTTGCTTAGAGACCAGATGCAAAAATTAAATTGTATTGTTAATGTACTTTTCATAGAAACATTCATTTTCTATTTTTAAAGCATAGTATTATGATAATTAATGAATTATTCTCTGCTTATCTCTTCTAGTCCTGTGGGATGTCTTAAGTTGAAAATTACACCCTGATTAATGAAGACAACTGAGTTAGAATTAAAGAATGCTTTCAGAACCTATATAATTGAATGATTGCAGCATTAAACATTAGAGAAAACATTGCACCCTTTTTTGTGGTGATACAGAACCTGGTATAAAGAAGGTAAAGGGAATATGAAGCAACACTTCATTTCTGCAGCTATTCACTTAAGATTGATCATATAAATAGAGGTTTTTGGGCATCACTATAAAATACAATAAAATATAGATATTAATCTTTGAGGTTTCTGGACCTGTACTTGTTAATTAAACAAAGATTGAGTGGCAAACATATTTAACTTTGATTATAGTGAGATATACAAATAGGCAAGATTATTACCTTCAAACATATTAGATACTGTGGTGGAAGGGAGCATTAGGAACAGTAAAAACAAAACAAAAACATGAACACAATTAAGCAAGGTTTAGCTGATAGATTGAATATGGGGATTAAGGGGTGAAAAGTATGATTTCTAGGTGTTTGCCATGTGCATCTCCCAAGAGAATATGTAATTAACTGAGATGAGAAAGAGTTGGGGAGAAAAGGCATATTTACAGGATTGGAATCAAAATTCTCTTTGGGACATGTTAATTTCATAAATCTGCTAGACATCAAAGGTGAACCCCTGGCCCAAAGGAGATTGGCCATGGCCAATGATATAGCCTATCAAGGAAACGCTTCCTAAGCTAGCCAGCTTGTCTGGAATAGGGACTTTGGAAGCTAATTGTATCAATTTCCCCAGGATATTGCACCCATTCCCCAGCTGCCATAAATGTTGGCTGTCTGGCCCCACACCGTATCCTCCTTTGGAAAATCACCTTCTCTAGCCTCCTTAGAGGAAAATGACACTGTGTTGCAGAGGTACAAGGCCAGTAACTGACAGGGAAGAGGGATACAGGAGTCTAATTCCTGGCTTTAAGGTTGGATCATCTTTGTGTGTAGGTTGAACTCTATGGGAACATGTGGCACAAGCAAGAAGCTAGTTTCCAGTATAGATCACATCTTTCCTTAGTCATTTTCCTGCCCTGTTCTGCTTCTTTCAGTCTCCCTTCTGAGAACACTTTAAAATATGTATGCATGTATTTATTTATTTTTAATTGATCCATGATGTTTATACATAGTAATGGAGTACAGTGTGATGTTTCAATACATGCATGCATTGTGTCATAATCAAATCGCAGTGTGTGGCATATCCATCATCTTATACACTCATCATTTATCTGTGGTGAGACCCTTGAAATCCTCTTTTCAAACTAAAAATATACAATACAATATTAGTAACCATAATATCCCTACTGTGCAACAGAACACCAGAACATATTTCTCTCATCTAACCGTAACTTTATACCTGTTGAGCAATCTGTTCCTAACACACACCTTTATTCTCCCTAGCCTCTGTTAACCACTATTCTCTATTTTAATGAGATCAATTTCTTTAAATGTCACATATAAATAAATCATGCATTGTTTGTCTCTCTGTATCCAGCTTATTTCATTTAATGTTCTCTAGGTTCAACTGTGTTGCTGCAAATGGTAGGATTTCGTGCTTTCTATGGCTGAATAGTATTCCATTGTGTATTTATACCACATTTTCTTTATTCATTTGTCAGATTATGAACACTTCGGTTGATTCCATATTGTGGCTCTTGTAAATAGAGGTGAAATAAACATGGGAATGCAGATAACTCTTCAACATATTAATTTTCCTTCTTTTGAATATATACTCAATAGTTGGTTGCTGAATCGTATGGTAGTTCTGTTTTAAGAAACTATCACATAATTTATTTTAGAAAGCTCCACCCTGTTTTATATAATGGCTATACTAATTTACCATTCTCACAGGCTGTGTATAATTCCCTTCCTTCCACATTCTTCCCAGTACGTATTTTTGTCTTTCTAATAATTGCCATTCTAGCAGGAATGAGATATCTCATTGTGTTTGATTTGTATCTCCCTAATAATTAGTGATGTTGAACATGTTTCAATATACATGTTGACCATTTGTTTGTCCTTTTTTGAGAGATCTCCATTTAGCTTATTTGCCCATTTTTAATCGAATTATTTACTTTTTTTTTACTGTTGAGTTGTTTGAATTCCTTGCATTTTCTGGTTATTAATTTGTTGCAGAGTGAATAGTTTGCATAGCCACATTGTCTCTGTATTTTCCACTTAAAAGGATCCTGTTTTTATATGGCAGAATTGTTTTTATAATTGAATTGTATTCCATTTTGTATATATACCACATTTTCTTTATCCATAAGTCTGTTGATGCACATTTAGACCGATTCCATACCTCGGTTACTGTTAATAGTGTCTCAATAAACATGTCAGTGTAGAGACATCTCATTGACATACTGATTTGATTTCCTTGGATATACACACAATAGTGGGATTGTCGAGTAATAGGGTAGCTCTATTTTTTTTTTTTTTTTTTTTTTTTGAGACAGACTCTCGCTCTGTCGCCCAGGCTGGAGTGCAGTGGCTGGATCTCAGCTCACTGCAAGCTCCGCTTCCCGGGTTTAAGCCATTCTCCTGCCTCAGCCTCCCAAGTAGCTGGGGCTACAGGCGCCGCCACCTCGCCCGGCTAGTTTTTTGTATTTTTTAGTGGAGACGAGGTTTCACCGTGTTAGCCAGGAGGGTCTCGATCTCCTGACCTCGTGATCCGCCCGTCTCGGCCTCCCAAAGTGCTGGGATGACAGGCTTGAGCCACCGCGCCCGGCCGGGTAGCTCTATTTTTAACACTTCGAGGCACCTCCATATTATTTTTCAGTATCATTGTACTAATTTACATTCTTCAAGTATGTAAGCATTTCTTTCCCCACATTTACACCAACATTAGACTTTGTGTGTGTGTTTTTCATAGTAGCCATTCAAATTAGTGAGATATCAGATTTTCATTCTGATTTTCATTTCTTGGATGATTAGTAATTTTAAGCATTTTTTATATACCTCTTGGACATGTGTATGTCTTCTCATGAGAAACGTTGCTTAAGATGTTACTTTTGTCTATTTTTAATTAGATTATTTTTCTTTTGCTATTGAGTTGTGTTCCCTATAAATTCTGGATGTTTACTCTTCTCAGGTAAATAAGCTGCAAATATTTTTCCCATTCTGTAGGTCATCTCTTCACTTTGCTGTTTACTTTGCTGTGCAGAAGCATTTTAGTTTAATGTAATTCCATTTGCCTATTTCTTCACTTTGTTGTTTACTTTGCTGTGCAAAAGCTTTTTAGTTTAATATAATCTCATTTGTCTATTTTTGTTTTTATTTGCCTGTGCTTTTGAGGTCTTATTAAAACATTTTCTTGGCTGGGTGTGGTGGCTCACGCCTGTAATCCCAGCACTTTAGGAGGCTGAGTCGGGTGGATCATTTGAGATCAGGAGTTCAAGACCAGCCTGGTCAATATGGTAAAACCCCATCTCTACTGAAAATACAAAAATTATCTGGGCAGTGGTGATGCATGCCTGTAATCCCAGCTACTTGGGAGGCTGAGGCAGGAGAATGGCTTGACTCCGGGAGGTGAAGGTTGCGGTGAGCCTAGATTGCACCAGTGCAATTCAATCTGGGTGACAGAGCAAGACTCCTTCTAAAAAAAAATAAAATAAAATGAAAGAAAGAAAGAAGAAGGAAGGAAGGAAGGAAGGAAGGAAGGAAGGAAGGAAGGAAGGAAGGAAGGAAGGAAGGAAGGAAGGAAGGAAGGAAGGAAGGAAAGAAAATTCTTGTTTAGACAAATTTTATAAAGCATTGTCTTTCTAGTAGTTTTATCATTTCAGGTCTTACCTGTAAGTCTTTAATCCACTTTAAGTTTATTTTTGCATATTGTGAAATATAAGCCTCTAGCAATGGAACAAGTAGAGAACACAGAAATAAAGCTATTCACTTACAGATGACTGATTTTTGACAAAGGCAACAAGATCACATATTAGAGAAATGACAGTCTTTTCAAAACATAGTATTGGAAAAGCTGAATATCCACATGCAGATGACAACACCTCTTTAAGACTTTCACAGAAAGCATTAACTAAGAAACTTCTAACAAAATAGATTTAAGATACTAGTGTAACTAACACTCAACTCCTGTTAAAGAACTGACAAAATAATAGGTTCCTAAAGCTGAGCTATATCTTGAATTAGAATTCAATTGAAAAATACCATGTTAATTTCCAGGAGGCCTGCTTGAGGAACAATTTTTATTCTTCCTTAAGACTTGACTGTATATATAATATTGTTTGCTTCTTCCACTTCTTGCACTTCAAAAATTTTTTATTATCTAAAATACTCTGAATATATCAATGTCTCTTGCACCATAAAAGAGAATAAGGGACAGAATACCTGATTCCAAGAGGCATACTCAGAAATAGTATCATTTCTTGTTTCTGTAAATATAATTAAATGAGTAAAACTAATTTTATGAATTTTTAGAATATAATTTAATTGAATGATTTTCTATAAGTTGCACTTGGAGAGATGACTCATGAAACTTGAAATAGAAAAATATTATTCATGCCAAGAATTTTACACCTTTTCTAGTCCTTTGTTTATTCTAATTAGTGGGTCTTTATGATTTGGAATATCATAGGATTTTAGAAAACAAAGTGGTAGCAGATTGACATCTCTGATTTTCTATATTCCCTTTTCCAGCTTATATAATACCTCCTGCCATCACTTGGGGGACATTATGGAATATGACCACCTCCCGCTGTCATTGGGGTGACATGGAATATGGCCACATTCACAACCACATCTTCAATTGGGAGACTGTGCTTTATTAGATTTTATTTTTTAAAAACTTCCACAATTAAATTGAGAAATTACAAAGCAGCAAAATGATGCAGTTAATGCACTGGGAAAAATTATGTGCTTATGAAGTAAAATACACTGCCTCTTTCATGAACAGTGTGTGAGCTATTTGAAAATTTTATGCCATTAGCACTTTCAATATGTCATTAACCTAGAAAATACACGTATGTTTATTGCGGCACTATTCACAATAGCAAAGACTTGGAATCAACCCAAATGTCCATCTGTGACAGACTGGATTAAGAAAATGTGGCACATATACACCATGGAATACTATGCAGCCATAAAAAAGGATGAGTTTGCATCCTTTGTAGGGACATGGATGCAGCTGGAAACCATCATTCTTAGCAAACTATCACAAGAACAGAAAACCAAACACCGCATGTTCTCACTCATAGGTGGGAACTGAACAATGAGATCACTTGGACTCGGGAAGGGGAACATCACACACTGGGGTCTATCATGGGGAGGGGGGAGGGGGGAGGAGGGAGGGATTGCATTGGGGAGTTATACATGATATAAATGATGAATTGATGGGTGCTGACGAGTTGATGGGTGCAGCACACCAACATGGCATAAGTATACATATGTAACAAACCTGCACGTTATGCACATGTACCCTAGAACTTAAAGTATAATAAAAAAAAAATAAATAAATAAAAAAAAAAAAACAAAAAAAAAAAAAAAAAAAAAAAAAAAAGAAAGTCATTAAAAGTGGTTGAGTGTCCTGCTGTAGCCTGGCCAATAAGCGTATAAAGAATGAGAGACAGAGCAAGGCATTCTGCTATGTTACAACTTAGCAGGGCTGTGTCTTCAAGATACACACACACACACACGTACACTCACATGCAAATGGGTGTGTATTTTTTCTGCCTCCAAGCTATGCTTCTTGTAAAGCAAAAAGGTATTAAATTTTTGACAAGAGTACCAAGTACCATTCATAAAAATGTTGACTAATATAATATAAATGTAATTATTCTTAATTTTCAAGGTACTGAGAACATCACACACTGTATGTGCTCCTAAAACCTGGTCCTGGCATAACCTTCTAAGCTGTTTTGTTTGGGTAAAGTTTGATGATAGAAGATACAGATTATTGCATTATAAATGACAAGATAATTTTTTTTCTTTAAATACTACCCACTACTGCCAAAATTATTTTTCATATAGACCGCCTATAGATACACCTCAACCCACTCTAGGAAACACTCTGAATTGGCTGATTTAAAACTCACTCTGATACAATCCAGTGATGATTTTGTGCAATGCCCAAGAAGCTATCAGCTTTATTATCATTATTAGACTGAAAGGAGATCCAAAATCACCACCAACTTGGTACATAACCAAGGATAAATTCATGGAAGTTAATGCTCTTTTAGGCAATACAGATGGCAGAATATATGCTATAGTTTATCTTTTTCTAAAAGAAATTATACTAAATTATGCTAAGAAATGTTAAAAGAAATTATGCTGAGAAATGCTAAAAGAAATTATACTAAATTATGCTAAGATTAGAAAGGAAAAAGTTAGAATATCAAAATATCAAATGATTGCTCTGAATAATAGTATAAAAATACATTGGATACAGTCAATTCATATGTGAAGCAGTATGACACAGACACATCAGTACTAACAATGATGTGTTAAAGGAAGTCATACACTCGAGGAACTAACTCAAAGTGCAGAAAAATAAATAATTTAATATAATTTACAGTGTATTTCACTAAGGTGAAATACATAGATAGAAGTATAGATAGAAATGTATATACTATATAATAGAATGAACACATGCATGTATATATGTTATGTGGTATATTAGATATACTGTATAGTAGAAGGAATTTTGTACACCTGACACAATACTTGAGATTGGCTATAGTGGAAACTCTCACACGGTACAGTAAATAATGATGATAATATAGGGGAAAATATAATGCTTAGAACAAATGAATGTATTTTACAAGTTTTAAAAATTCTAAAACCCAGTAGTTTCAATTCACCCTGAAAAACAATAAATCTCACAGAATAGTGAAGACTTTAGAATGTCAAATAACTTATATAAAAATATGAACTTTGAGACCCCCCTGGGCAATGTGGTGAAATCTCATCTGTACAAAAAAAAAAAAAAAAAAAAAAAAAACACAAAAATTAGCCAGGAGTGGTGGCACACACCTGTAGTCCCAGCTACTCAGGTGAGCTAAGGTAAGGTTAATCATCAGAAGTGCTGAAGGTGGAGATTGAAGTGAGCTGTGATTGCGTCACTGCATTCCAGCCTGGGTGATGGAGTCAGACCCCGTCTCAAAACCAGAAAAAAAATCGAGCAAAATAAAAAATTTGATGCTTTGTCAAGTCGCCTTTTTTTTGGAAGAAAAAAAGATGGTTTTGTACATGGGATTAAACAATATAAATTCAAAACTTACAGATAAGGGGTTAACTCTATCATTCAACTCTTTAAAAAGTTTATATGAATATCCAGTCAAAACCAATGAGGTATTGCCCTTGAAATGTTATCTACATGGATTTCCAAAGAGACCACAGGACTGTGTACTGTCTTGGAATGTCCTCAGAAAGCTCTGTCATCAATCAGGTAACAGTGAAAACCCCAGAGTCCTTTCTTACAAATGGAAAAGGGAAAGCAGAGGGACAGAAGCTATTCAAAATTTGTCTTCTTTCCTTGTGGCTAGTGATCGTTGTTTAAAATGATAAAATTCTTTCAAAAAATCCAAGAATTAAAAAATTTTCCATTCAGGCATCGTTTAAAATAATAAATTTTAATTTATATACTTTCGGTTCAGAATGTGGCTAACACTTAAATTTATTATTTGTCAGGTGACAAAAGTCATCTTGGCACTTTGACTGCATTTAGGGAATATTCCTGTATACATATGTGTATAATCAACAAATAATATGGCAAAAGTTGTATTTATTTATAACCTAAGCATTCCTTCACAAGATGCTGCCATAACTAAATGGAACCCTAAAAGTGAGAAAGTTTTCTTTTTTTTTTTTTTTCTACCAGCATATATGGGTTTCTGTACTACACAAGTGACCACAAGTACAGCCCCGGCACGCAAGAATTCCTTTCTTGCCATAAAAGAATCATGGCTCTAGTACATCCAGATTATCAGTGGCAATATGACCCAGAATAATAGAAGACAAAGCAACCAGGTGGTGTAAAGAAAATGTTTCCTATCATGTGTTAAACATTTCTGGGGTTCATGAAGCCATCACAAAAGAAGAGACATTAAAGAAAGAAAGAAGACACGCTTCAGATATGCTGAAACATGTATTAACTCATTAAATATTCCAAGACAGTGAAGTGAAAAATCATTATTAGATACATCAGAAATATTTGCATACGTGTTCACACAGACATATGCAAACACACAGATACTATTTTACATGTATAAATATATTTATTTATAATTTATTAATTTTATACAAAAGCTGCAGCTTTTAGGAAGAGTGATAATTAATTTTATATGTTAATTAGGGGAGTCCTGGTACTCAGTTTTTTGGTCAAACGCTAGTTCAGATGTTGCTGTGAAAACATTTCTTTTCAGATATGATTAACATTTCAATAAGATATTGAGTAAAGCAAATTACCTCCCATAATGTGAGTGGGTCTTATCCAATCTGTTAAAGGCTTATGAGAAAAGACCTGAATATGAACTAATTCTGCCTCCAGACTGCCTTTGTATTCAAGACTACAATATGAACTCTTGCAAGAGTTTCCAGCCTGCTGGTCCCCCCAGCACATTTCAGACCTGGCAGCACCCATAATAATGTAAGCCAATTTCTTAAAATCTCTTACTCACTTTCTGCATATATATGGATATGTTTCACATGCACATAGGTATACATATGTGTATACATATGTTTATTGTATATGCTGCATATATTATTACAATATACACATATAAAATTGTATGTATTTCTCTACAATGTATCTATTATATCTATTTTCAGAGAAATAGATATAATTTCATCTATTTCTATGGAGAATCTTAATGTGAGAGTTAAATCTGATTTATGGAGAAAATTATAAGGCAAAGGAAACAAAAGTGAACAAGGACAAGACTTAAGTGCTGATGATTCAAAAACAGATATGGGATTAGTTTGAGAGGAATCTACCACATATAGTAAGTAATAGCAATCAGGTGAAAAAAGGTCATGAGAAAATATCATTAGAGTTGAGCCACATGGCAATCTGCAAAAAGTTTCCTTCCTTAACACAGTAGCTCATTTGACAATTTCCTGAAATAAAATTTGACACTGTCCTAGATATCCTCTGTCCTGTTTTTTTCTTGATGGGAAGTCTTAGGAAATTAAATTTATACATACATACAGATTTACCACACATACAAATTGTTTATTCAGTAACCTTTTGAAATAATGGTATTTGAAAGCTTTTTGGAGAAAACCTTTAAGAAAAATTTTATCATTTTTGCATAAATAATTTTTTCCTTAGTAGGCAACTAAACAATTGCTTTAAGAATTGCTATGATATTATTACAATTTCAGCCAAATCATTCTCAAATTTACTCAGTACCACAGATTCTAGTAAGACAATATCAAACAGAAAAATTTTCAACTGTCTGCCAGGTTTTGAAAAAATCTAAAAGAAAAAATATGTGTGTGTGCATGTGTGTGTATTTGTGTGTGTATACACTGAATGATAATGATGTAACATCCATTATCAATCTGTGATGTGTGCGAGCTTCTTCAATGTGTTTTGAAATGACTTTTTAAGCCTGGACTGGAAAACATTTTTAAGCATATGCCAAAGCCTTCTACATCAGTGGGTTACATTTATCAAAGTCTCTCACAGAAAAAAAAAATGATCATCAGGAATCTCTGATTTAATCACCTGACACTATCACTTTCCAAATGATGATCATTTCACACCCTTTCTTCACCACCCACTACTCGTCACCAACTATTAAGCTGTTTCTTCTTTCTTTGACAAGTTAAAACACATTTGTTAAATTTTATATACTAATTATATTTACTTTCAATTTTATTTTGTTTATGTTTATTACAATTTATTTTATGTTTATTACTGATATGAACTTTTTAAATTATTTCATTGATATATTTTACTATCTTTGATAATTAATTTAAAAACTTCTTCTAGAATGGAGGATATGCTTAAATTTTTACCTCATTAAATTGTCAGCCTTTCACTCAGTTGCAGAGTTTACATGAACTCATTTAAGACTTTAAGAAAAAACAGCTTTTTTACATTGTTTCTTTTCTCTTATGAAAATGGAATAAATATTTTTACCGTATATATTAGGGTTGTGCAGAGAAACAGAAGCTGTGCAATATGAAGTGTGTCTATTTAAGGCAAATATGTCAACCTGTTTTATTGTAGGGAGAGATTTATGATTTTTAAAAGTGGCTCATGGGATTCTGAAGGCTGACAAGTCCCAAAATCTGCAGGTCAGTAGGCAAGCTGGAGAGCCAGGAGTGCTGATGGTTTAATTCCAGTCTGAGCCAAAGGTCTGAGTGAAAGGAGAAATGATTGCGTCGTTTCAGTTCATCAACCAGCAGGTTTGAGACCCTGGAAGAGCCAATTATTCCCTCTGAGCCTGCAGGCGGGAAAAAAAGTCAATGTCCCAGTCTAAAGTTTGTCATAAAGAAATAATTCTACCTTTACTTTACACAGGGGAGAATCAGTGATTTGTTCTATTCAGGCCTTCAGTTGATTTTGTAGGTCACCCATATTAAGGAGAGCCACTTGCCTTACCCATTTTATAGATTTACATGCTAATCTCATTTTTTCTTTTAGTATTCGTATGTTTTATTTTAATATTTACTTTAGAAAACTTGTAAATTATTTCTCTTCTTCTTTGAGATGTAAATCTTTTTAAGAGGTTCTTGTCAGTGTTACAACCCAGAATCGTCTTTTTCAAGAAACTATGAGCCATCCCTGTGAAAGGCAAACATCAAGAAATATAACACCTCTCGCTCCCAGTTTGTGTGGCAACATAGAAGTCTAACTTCAGCCTAACTTCAGGCTCCCAGTTCTAAGTGGTAAAACTTGTCATGAAGATGACAGAAAGTTTATTTTCCTGAAGGTCAAGCCAATTAGCAAAGGTAGATGGCCTACAATCCCTCACTTCATTCTTGAAATCTTTCCAGCTCTTTGTTTTAGGAGCATTGACCTCAGACTAAAATTCTGGCTTCTCTACCTATTACAGTAGACTTGAATAGTCTTTCTTGCCTGGATAACATTGTCTTTTACAATTTTTGCTTTGTTAACACGGAAGAAACAATTACAATCAGGTCTCTATGGAAGAAAGAAATGTAGTGTTTTTAAGTAACAGCAAAGTGTTATTTATGATTCTGTATAATAAGCAAAATATTTGTGAATATGCTTGTAGATATAATCAAAGCCAAATAATGTAAAGTCTTCACGGGTTTCTTTTTGCAGCTAGAAACTATGTGAATATTGATTACTAGAATATGGCATCATTTGGATTGTTTGTAATCATGCATTTTAGGTGTTATGTGGTACATAAACTTTATGAGTCCAATTTTAGAAGAAAAAAATTTAGCTACAATTTTCACAGTTCATATGAATCTTATGATGGTTTATGACATAATAGTGACAGATATAGAAAGCATTTTTTAAAATGGTACATATTTAAGGTAGAATTGGCAAATCTGGTTTGCAGATTGGAGAAAGATTGAAGTAAAAGGAAGATTTTGTGTTTCAAAAACTAAGTAACTATCAACTAAATTATATTCAACAGCAAGAGAATGAGAGTCAAAGTAACAGTAGCTTTCAAGACATAAACTTATTTCTCTTTCATGCAAACTTCAGAAATGAACTCAAGTCTAGATTTTTCAAAGTTCTTATGGGCCATGGCTCACTATTCTTTCATCTTTGAGATGTTTTCTTCATCTTCCTAGTCTAAGATGACAAAATCTTCATTACCGAAAGCAATCTGGATGTACGTAAGAGAAAATGGAGAGAAGCTACGGTATACACCCAACAACTGATTTTTAAAGTTCCTGGAAACTGCCACATAAAAATAGAACTTATATCTTAATGAATGGCTTTTGTCTTAATAGAAGCATGACTGGCTCTATCTAGCTAATATTTGTTTTTGGTTTTAATAATAAATTATTTGATCATTCTTAAAATAATATTTTAGAATATTTTCTTCTATTTGATTGGAAGTTATGGAGAATGGATATTATAAGACCAAAAGGAGATTTGGCAAAACACCTAATTATGGTTCTAAGTTTACCCAGCTGAGAGTACAGGCACACAAATGGCCAGATGATTCAAATCTACATAATTAGCAACCTAACCTGGGGCTATATAGTAAAGTGGTAGCAAAGAACAATCTCTCAATCTCATGTATTTAGTATTATTACATTGGGATGATGTAAACTGACTCTATCCATGCCGACAAGATAGTGACAAGGTAACAGTCCTGAAATGATGATAAAAGTTGTACAGAGGAGAAAGAGGGAGAGAGACCAGAAGGAAGGAAGTACCTTAGTGACATTGAAGAATGGCTTTAGTTCCCCCTTTCCCTGCTTATTCTCTCTCTTTCTCCTCTCTCTCTCTCCCCACGACTCTCCCCTCTAATCTTGAGCTTTGTTTCTTTTATATGCAATAAAATTACTTCTGAATGATACTTCTGAATATGCTTGCAAGAACATAAGGTAAATATGTATTCCAAAAGTCAGAGATCTTTGTTTTTATACATGGATATATCGCAGGAGAGCCTGTGACAAGACCTGGAAGGTGCATGTGCATGTGTAGGCTCATAATGTGTGTGTGTGTGTGTGTGTGTGTGTGTGCACATATTGAACACTTAAGAGTCAAAAGAATGGCAGAAAAATAGTTCTCACAAGTAAGTGAATTTAGCATGTAGAATTGGTCAAGCTATTTTGAGGATGGAAGCAATGCAGATTGTTTCTAGGTAGCAATCATTGTTACCTGTTGTTGAAGCAACTGAATGTACCATTACCTTTTCTTTTTCTTTTCAACATATTTTAAGTTCAAGGGTCCATGTTCAGGTGTGTTACATAGGTAAACTTGTGTCATGGGGGCTTGTTGTATAGATTGTTTCAACAATGGGTATGAAGCCTAGTACCCATTAGCTATTTTTCTTGATCCTCTCCCTCCTTCTATTCCCCACTCTGATAGGCTCCAAAGTGTGTTGCTCCCCTCTATGTCCATGTGTTCTCATTATTTAACACCCACTTACAAGATAGAACACGTCTTATCTGGGTTTCTGTTCCTGCATTAGCTATCTAATGATAACGGCTTCCATCTTCATCTATATTCCTGCAAAAGACATTATCTTGTTCATTTGTATGGCAGCATAGTATTCCATGGTGAATATGTGTACTATTGCTTTTTCTATCATAACTCAAGAAATATACTTGGCAAGGCTGAACTCTAGGAACCTTTTCAGAAATACTGAATGTGTCTGTGAATTGTCTACTTCCCAAGAGTTTCATATGCTGATACAGAAGAGCTTATTCAAAGAAAACCTGTGTGAGGCTATTTTATAGGAAGTGTTTTATACCTTTGGAAAAATATCTGAGAACATTGGGAGAAAATCAAGGATCTTGGGAAAATCTCAAATTTTGGTTTTATTTCCTTAATTGAATTTTGTAAATAAAAGGCAAAGTCATAAAAAGCATAACTGGTGGGTATTAAGATTACGAAAACCAAGAGAAATATGTTAAATCATATATCTCATCACACAATTTTTCTGCTATATTATGCTTATGGAAATAACGGTCCCCCATTATTCTATTTGAAATGGAATGACTTGCTTACCATTTGGGAAATAAGCGTGGACTAACATTTCTCACTACTCCAAACAGTTGTTTTATAATTCTCTGAGTTTACATCAAGATCGAAACTAGAAAAAATGAGGCCTTGTAATGTAAAAAAAAAGTTCAAGATTATTGCAAACATACAGAAATTATTAGAGAAAAAAGCAGCTTCTCGGGTTACAGTACCATAAACTAACAGGAAAGCTAATATTGTATAACTAGAATAGGATTCTAAGGTGGAGGAATGCCTATTTTTCAACTCATTCTATAAGGCCAGAAACCAATTATAGTACTTAAAAAATCCAAATTATATAGATATAAAAACTCTTCTAATTTTAGGATGTCAAACCCATTATCCATTTTCATAAATCTCTTACAAATTGAAAATAGAAGGAAAGTTTTTCTCCCTGATTAGGATTATCTCCAAAGCTTTCTTACCTTTTAAAAAGCTATTTGGTAAGGAAAGACCAAAAGTTTTTCTCCAATTCAGAAAAGCACAGAGATATTTGCTTTCACCACTTGTATTTAATATTATACTAGCTATTCTATCCACTGCAATATGATAAGAAAAATAAATAAATAAAGATTGGAAAGGAAGAAGTAAAACTTTTTATTTACATATAACACGACCATCTATGTAAAAAGTTTGAGAGAATCTACAAAAGAACTACTAAGTTTAGAAAGACTGCAGAGTTCAAGGTCAATGTATACAAATAAACACATTGTATTTCTCTACAGTAGCGGTGAAAACCCCAGTAGACATATTTGTATTAACTGGTACTCTGACCCAAAAATTTATCCTAATATAAAAATAAATATTCAGGCACTATCGTATAACAAATACACAATTTAAATGAAAATATAGACTTAAATATTTATTATAAAATTTAAAACTGTCTCAAAACATATGAAAGTAAAATCTTCATATTTATATTAAGCAAAGGTTTTTTTTTTAATATTAATGTATTACACCAACACACCTCAAACAATTACAAAATAACTTCTGCTCTTTAAAAGGCACATTCAGAGAAAGAAAATACATGTCATACAATGGAAGAAAATCATTTAATGGTATATGAAACAAATATTTTTATCTAGAATATGAAAATAATTGTGAAACTTCAGTTAAAGAAACAAAAACAAATGAGGAAAAGAGGTAAACAAGATACACTACGAAATAAGATACACTGAACAAGACTAAACATGAAAATACTATTAAAAGATTCTAAAAATCAGTAGACACTAGGGGAATTCAAGTTAAAATTGAATGAGATGCTGCTCCAAACCTATCAAAATGTCTAAAAGTAAAGAATGATCATACCAAGAGTTGGCAAAGCTATAGAGAAAATTATGACTGTCATTAATTGCTGATGAAAACACAAATGATGCAACCACTTTGGAAAACTGTTTGACAGTTTATCACAATGTTGAAAATATCCCTACTATATGACCAAACCATTCTATTTCATGGTGTTTACCCAAGATATATGAAAATAGATAGCCATGCAAATGCTTATAATTTCATTTTCATAGCAGCTTTATTTGTACTAGCACCAAGCAGCGTCTCACTCTGTTGCCCTAGGGTTGAGTGCAGTGACATTATCACAATTCACTGCAGCCTCAACTTCTCTGGCTCAAGACTTCTCCCACATCAGCCTCCCAAGTACCTGAGACTACAGGTACATGCCACTACGCCAAGCTAATTTTGTCTATTTTTTTCTAGAGACAAAGTCTCACTATGTTGCCCAGGCTGGTCTCAAACTTCTGAGCTCAAGAGATCCTGCTGCCTCAACTTCCCAAAATGCTGGGATTATAGGCATGAGCCAACAAGTGTGGCCATGAATAAACTTTATGAAATAAGAAAAGCAACATCAAAACAACATACACCAAAGATAGAGTTAATATAATAAAGAAATAGAAGCATCTTTTGAATACATATCAAGATATTAAAGTAATATTAAGAAATCAAGTTTGGAGTTTTTAAAACTCAACTACTGGAACTAAAAATAAATAAAATTATGAGTTCAGTGATTTAAAAGTAATATAAGAAAAATATGAATACTTAATGATCAAATAAATTAATAAAAGATGGTTATATTTGTAGATATATAATCTTAAAAATCTATACAAAAGCAATTTAAAAACAAATTGATAATTTGAATAATTATCATATAAGAATTTGAATCACTTTACAGAGATCAAATATTGCTTTAAAATATTTACCAAACACTCAAGAAAGATAAAATCTCAATCTTACACAAATGTGTTGAGGCTGTAATATAAAAGAAGCCTACCCTTAGAGTTTATGCTGATATAATATTATTTTGGTTGGGTCATTTTCAAAGCAGATGCCAAGATAATAAATCCTGTGAAGAAAAAAAAGAAATTTTTTCTAAAAAGTTCAGATTTGTAGATAACATACACCAAATTTCTAATAACACAAAATCCCTAACTTATAAATGCTTTTATGGAAAATCGGATAGCAGAAAACTCTTTATAGCATGTTTTCATAAAGGCATCATTATATTCAAACTGCATATAAAAGAATATAACATTTTAGATAAATTTCCCTAAATCATTGGATAAAAATATAGTATTTAAAATATTGAAATTTCTACTAACCTGATCTCTAAATTCACTAGTGTTTCCACCAAAATTTAAGCAACATTTTAAGAAATTGAATAAACATATTCTAAAAACATATAGAAAAGTATATGGAAAAATTTGGCAAAGCAGTATAATAAAAAGAAGGTGTCCCTAACAGATATTACATATTTCACCACTAAAGTGATTTTAAACTTGTAATAATGGCAATGAAAGAGACAAACAAACAATGAAATAGAACAGAGTTAAATACCCCCCCCCCACACACACACACCTGGTATACAAAGAGCTTTTATGATTACTCAGTGAGACAAGATACAGTATTTAGGAAATGATGTTGGGAAATTTGGCTAATTCTATGAGAGAAAATTAAACCAGTTCTGTAATATACAGCATGATAGAAAAACAAACTCAAGCTATGTTAAGAGCATAATGGGAATAACTAAAATAAATGTGAAATGAGAAAGCGTTTCATAAACAAGACACAGAAAGTGAAAATCATGATAGGGCTTTTTTGTTTACTAAGTACTAGAATTCTTAATCTGAATGGGATGGAGACCACTGAATAGTTTTAAGCAGAGAGAGACATGATACGATTTGGGCTTTAGAAGGACCACTATTTGTATAGTATTGAGAATAGACTCCAGTGAGTTGGAGTGCAAGAAAGGATATCAGTTGTGAGGACATCATAGCAATTCAGCAGTGAGATCAACTAGCTTGACTAAGTGGTGGCAAAGAAGGGTAGGTTATGTGGTGGTTTATGGCATGTTTTGAAACTACAGTGAATGAGATTTCTTGAAATGTCTAATATGGGCGTATTAAGAAAACAAGAGAGAATGAATAACCAGTTTTTTTTTGCCAGAGACTGGGAAAGTGAGGAGACCAAAAGCAGGAAGACTGAAAGTTGAAGTAGATCTGATAAGAAATTAGAAATTCAGTTTGGGTCCTGTGATTTTACAATGTCTTTTCAACTGGAGATCTTTGAGTTTGGAGTAAAAAATCTGGAGATATAAATTTTGGAATCATCAGGGTAAAGACAGTATTTAAAGATCTGGATGAGAGTGGGTGAGACAAATATAGGTAAGAATGAAGATAAAGAAGAAAGAAAGCAAGTCCTAAGAATCATACCTTTCTCAATTTTAATTGGGATTGTTTCTTCGTAAATGGCTTTAATTTACATACTTGACTCTGCATTATACATAGTATCAAGCACAATGTGTGCCACTAAAATTTATAAATATATATTAATGAATAGATAGAAAATATTTGATTATAAATGGGGTAAAATTGCCAAATAGCATCAACATGTGTGTTGTCAGGAACCCAAAAAGAGAAAGCCACAGAAATTGTCCTAGATGTGCCCAAGAATCAGAGTTGAGAAAGCACTCAGAAATCATCTTTCTCAGTTTCTAAGATCTAGAAAACAAAAATTAACAAGTCACAAATTAATCAGCTAATTAGTGAAATATTAGGATATTAGCTCAGATCTTCTATATCCTACTCTACCATTCCTTCTACTCCAGCAAGATAGAGCAGATATATCTGAACACGAAAACTAATTTAAAAAACTGAAAAACCATCTGGATTAAGAGAAAAACAATTAATAATTTATTTAAACTTTAAAAATCAAATTTAGATTTCATTTTATGAATACATGTTTTCATATTTTTTTCTGCTATGTTTTCTTCAAGGAAAAGACTTTTGATATTTTAATAGTGAAAGAACTTGGAAGATTTTCCAAAGTATCTTAATACTAAAAAAACCTCTGTATGTTGTATGTATGTAGTCTATATAGTTCACAAGTTAATCTCTTTAATATTTTTCTCTATATTAAATCTAATATTAAAATAATTTCATACCTCAGTTTTCTAATTATACTTTCATATGCTACATAAATATAAAAATCAGTATCTTGAAAAGCACTGCAATATGAATATGAATGAAAACATAAATGGAATTTTTAAATGTGAAAGTTAATACACCAATTACTATAAATGGAAAATAAAGTCTACAGAAGCTTAGAAGAAATGAAATCTATTGGTTTTTGGCTAAATAACAAGATAAAGTGACAACACCACATGCAAATTGTTGTTGTTGTTTTTTTTTTTGAGACGGAGTCTCGCTGTGTCGCCCAGGCTGGAGCGCAGTGGCCGAATCTCAGCTCATTGCAAGCTCCGCCTCCCAGGTTCACGCCATTCTCCAGCCTCAGCCTCCCAGTAGCTGGGACTGCAGGCGCCTGTCACCACGTGCGGCTAATTTTTTTGTATTTTTTAGTAGAGACAGGGTTTCACCATGTCTGCTGTGCTGGGGGTTCACTGTTGAGAGAGTTCTCTGAGACCTGATCTCTGCTGTGCTGGGGGTTCACTGTTGAGCGAGTTCTCTGAGACCTGATCTCTGCTGTGCTGGGGGTTCACTGTTGAGCGAGTTCTCTGAGACCTGATCTCTGCTGTGCTGGGGGTTCACTGTTGAGCGAGTTCTCTGAGACCTGATCTCTGCCGTGCTGGGGGTTCACTGTTGAGAGAGTTCTCTGAGACCTGATCTCTGCTGTGCTGGGGGTTCACTGTTGAGAGAGTTCTCTGAGACCTGATCTCTGCTGTGCTGGGGGTTCACTGTTGAGAGAGTTCTCTGAGACCTGATCTCTGCTGTGCTGGGGGTTCACTGTTGAGAGAGTTCTCTGAGACCTGATCTCTGCTGTGCTGGGGGTTCACTGTTGAGAGAGTTCTCTGAGACCTGATCTCTGCTGTGCTGGGGGTTCACTGTTGAGAGAGTTCTCTGAGACCTGATCTCTGCTGTGCTGGGGGTTCACTGTTGAGAGAGTTCTCTGAGACCTGATCTCTGCTGTGCTGGGGGTTCACTGTTGAGAGAGTTCTCTGAGACCTGATCTCTGCTGTGCTGGGGGTTCACTGTTGAGAGAGTTCTCTGAGACCTGATCTCTGCTGTGCTGGGGGTTCACTGTTGAGCGAGTTCTCTGAGACCTGATCTCTGCTGTGCTGGGGGTTCACTGTTGAGAGAGTTCTCTGAGACCTGATCTCTGCTGTGCTGGGGGTTCACTGTTGAGAGAGTTCTCTGAGACCTGATCTCTGCTGTGCTGGGGGTTCACTGTTGAGCGAGTTCTCTGAGACCTGATCCTGTGTTTATGTTCTCAGGGATTTGTGTTGTTTTCAGCACTCTTACCAGAAAGGGGTCCTGATCCCAGACCTCAAGAGAGGGTTCTTAGATCTTGTGCAAGAACGAATTCGGGGTTAGTTCATAGAGTAAAGTGAAAACAAGTTTACAAGAAAGTAAAGGGATAAAAGAATGGCTACTCCATAAGCAGACCAGTGGCTTGAGTTGCTGATCTCAGGAATAAAATGTGAAATATTGCCATTTAAACAGTGCCTTTCAATGTATCAGTAGCAAAGCCATCTGCTAAATTCAATGAAATTTTAAGCTTATTAAGTCTGGTCTTCTGCAAGACATTATCATCCTTTTCAGAAATAATGATTAATACTCACACAATTAAGCCTCTCTTTTAAGCATTTTATAAGAAAATTGAGAGGAAGGCTATGACTATGTGCACAGTTAAAATAAGAAATTATTATTCCTGTAGATAGGTTGTGCTACCTATTTCACAATCTTCCCATCATTTACTGGGATCACGTGGGAATTTTGGGATATTATGTATATAGTGTGGTTTGAATTATAGAATGTCAATTTAAAATGGTGAAAATTAAAATTTTAGCTTATATGTTTATCCATGTATTCAACAAAATATATTAGGCTCCCAGAACACAGATAATTGTTTGTATGTTTGTCTCTCATCAAAGATTGTTTTTCTTCTTCATGTATTAAATAAGAGAGGTGTCTCATTCATGCTCTTATTTCCAGAGCATAAAATGGGGTATGGTGCATAGAAGTTGCTCAGTAAAGGTTAGGAGAGCTAATTAAATGAGTATGCAAATGAATTTAAAAACATATGCTGACTTTTGTATAATCCAAGATTGCTATAAGGGTGATAGTCAACTAAAAGTCTGTATTTCCAAATATTACATATTCAGAAGCACTGTACAAAATAAAGTATCACTATCATCATGAACATGAGTTCATTATTTCCTAAAATATATGCAGGTGAGTGCTGTATGCCTTCATTAAGGTCAAGAACAAATCTTTGCAGCATTATTTTCTGCTCACTCATGTAACTACTACAAGCTGGATTCTAAAACGTTCCCGCCTACACCTTGTATTATACCTAGGCAAACCTTATTTTCATTCATTTCACATACTGTGCCTTCTCCCACCTCCGTTCCTTTACTTAAATTGCCCTTGACATTTGGAACAAAGTAATCCATGCATGTTTTCCATTCCACATTCCTCTCTTCTGTAAGCACTCAGCTGAAATTTTACTGATTGATTTACAGCAACCCTCATTAACCCAGGCCTTCCACTCACTTATCAGAAAGATCAATTCGAATTTACATGCATAAGAATCTCTGGACAGCAGTGCTTTGGGCAACCATAGTTTTGCCTATTACGGTTTTGAGAAAACAGTGAATGATATTTGTGTACCCCAAGTTTCAAATCTGCAGTTTTCATATGTTTCATTTATTTCGGTCCTCTTGAAAATTTAGCACATACTCAGCCCAAAATCTCCTTAAGTTGATAAGCAACTTCAGCAAAGTCTCAGGATACAAAATTAATGTGCAAAAATCACAAGCATTCTTATACACCAGTAACAGACAAGCAGAGAGCCAAATCAGGAATGAACTTCCATTCACAATTGCTTCAAAGAGAATAAAATACCTAGGAATCCAGCTTACAAGGGATGTCAAGGACCTCTTCAAGGAGAACTACAAACCACTGCTCAGTGAAATAAAAGAGGTCACAAACAAATGGAAGAACATACCATGTTCATGGATAGGAAGAATCAATATCGTGAAAATGGCCATACTGCCCAAGGTTATTTATAGATTCAATGCCACCCCCCCACCCCCATCAAGCTACCAATGACTTTCCTCACAGAATTGGAAAAAACTGCTTTGAAGTTCATATGGAACCAAAGAAGAGCCCGCATTGCCAAGACAATCCTGGGTCAAAAGGACAAAGCTGGAGGCGTCACGCTACCTGACTTCAAACTATACTACAAGGCTACAGTAACCAAAAGAGCATGGTACTGGTACCAAAACAGAGATATAGACCAATGGAACAGAACAGAGTCCTCAGAAATAATACCACACATCTACAGCCATCTGATCTTTGACAAACCTGAGAGAAACAAGAAATGGGGAAAGGATTCCCTATTTAATAAATGGTGCTGGGAAAATTGGCTAGCCATAAGTAGAAAGCTGAAACTGGATCCTTTCCTTACTCCTTATACGAAGATTAATTCAAGATGGATTAGGGACTTAAATGTTAGACCTAATACCATAAAAACCCTAGAAGAAAATCTAGGTAGTACCATTCAGGACATAGGCATGGGCAAGGACTTCATGTTTAAAACACCAAAAGCAACGGCAGCAAAAGCCAAAATTGACAGATGGGATCTAATTAAACTAAAGAGCTTTTGCACAGCAAAAGAAACTACCATCAGAGTGAACAGGCAACCTACAGAATGGGAGAAAATTTTTGCAACTACTCATCTGACAAAGGCTAATATCCAGAATCTACAAAGAACTCAAACAATATACAAGAAAAAAACAAACACCCATCAAAAAGTGGGCAAAGGATATGAACAAGACATCAAAAGAAGACATTCATACAGCCAACAGACACATGAAAAAATGCTCATCATCCGCCATCAGAGAAATGCAATCAAAACCACAATGAGATACCATCTCACACCAGTTAGAATGGCAATCGTTAAGAAGTCAGGAAACAACAGGTGTTGGAGAGGATGTGGAGAAATAGGAACACTTACACTGTTGGTGGGATTGTAAACTAGTTCAAACATTATGGAAAACAGTAGGCAATCCTCAAGGATCTAGAACTAGATGTACCATATGACCCAGCCATCCCACTACTGGGTAAATACCCAAAGGATTATAAAACTCTACTACAAAGACACATGC
>NC_044570.1:11981530-12016318 GCF_007565055.1 Rhinopithecus roxellana
TATTTCGTTGCTCTTGTACGTAATTCCCCTTTAGCTCTGATAAGTTTGATGGACTGAAGCCTTCTTCTCTCCCTCGCAAGTCATTCTCTGACCAGCTTTGATCCGTTGCTGGTGATGGGCTGCGCTCCTTTGCAGGGGGAGATGCGCTCTTATTTTTGAATTCCAGCTTTTCTGCCCTGCTTCTTCCCCATCTTTGTGGTTTTATCTGTCTCTGGTCTTTGATGGTGGTGACGAACTGATGGGGTTTTGGTATAGGTGTCCTTCCTGTTTGATAGTTTTTCCTGTACAGTCAGAAGGACTCTCGTTGGCTGTTGGAGAGAGCAGGTCCACCCAGACCCGTTTGCCTGGGTATCAGCAGCAGAGGTTGCCGAAGAGAATGAGCTGAACAGCGAGTGTACCGTCATTCTTCCTTGGAAGTGTCCTCTCAGGGGTGTACTCCACCCTGTGAGGTGTGGGGTGTCAGACTGCCCCTAGTGGGGGATTTCTCCCAGCTAGGCTACTCAGGGTCAGGGACACACCTGAGCAGGCAGTCTGTCCGTTCTCAACCTCCGCGTTGGGAGATCCGCGGCTCTCCCCAAAGCTGTCAGACAGAGTCGTTCGCGTCTGCACCGGCTCCCGCTACTTCCCCTGTTGGTCTTCAGCTGTGCGCTGTCCCCAGAGGTGGAGACTACAGAGACAGGCAGGCTTCCTTGAGCTGCTGTGAGCTCCACCCAGTTCGAGCTTCCCAGCGGCTTTGTTTACCTACTTAAGCCTCAGCAATGGCGGGCGCCCCTCCCCCAGCCTCGCTGCTGCCTTGCGGATAGATCGCGGCAGACTGCTGTGTTAGCAGTGAGGGAGGCTTCGTGGGCGTGGGACCCTCCCGGCCAGGTGTGGGATATATTCTCCTGGAATGCCTGTATGCTTACAGCGCAGTATTGGGGTGGGAGTTACCCGATTTTCCAGGTGTTGTGTGTCTCAGTTCCCCTGGCTAGGAAAACGGATCCCCTTCCCCCTTGCGCTTCCAGGTGAGGCGATGCCTCGCCCTGCTTCAGCTCTCGCTGGTCAGGCTGCAGCAGCTGACCAGCACCGATTGTCCAGCACTCCCTAGTGAGATGACCCCAGTACCTCAGTTGAAAATGCAGAAATCACCGGTCTTCTGTGTCGCTCGCACTGGGAGTTGGAGACTGGAGTTGTTCCTATTCGGCCATCTTGCTCCGCCCCCCGAAGTTTATTCTTTAACACAAGAACTTCTTTGATGCAAGACTCTGAAGAAAAAAAATGGCTTATATTATAGGGCACAAAGACATAGTCATATTATGAGCAAGAGTTCTGACCTTCTTGGAAAAAAAACATAATTTCAATAATATCCAATGACAAAATCTTTATTTACTATTCCAGACAACCCAATTCTTTGTAAGCATTGTAAAATTAACACTGTTTTCTTGGCAACCATAGCAGGCAAGTCTACAAAAGGCATTTTCTAAACTCAGAGAAATAAACATTTAGAGAATTCTCAAATGCAACTTTTGGGTGCTCTATCTGCTTCCCTTATAAAAGGTTCCCAGCAGCCATATTATCAGCTCCTTCAGTTGTGTCACCAAAAAGTTTACAATTCAGGGTTTCAGAAAATGTTCAATAAACATGATGCTACTAAGGTTCAAGTTTGTTTGTTTTTTTGTTTTGTTTTGTTTTTTCTCACACTAGGCCATTAAATAAATTAAATAAAAAAGACTTAAGGAAGTTATCTGAGGACCCCAACAAGTATATGGAGGCTTCTAAAAATCTAACCCGAGTGTTTAATCTTATATGAAGTAATGCAACCTCACATAAGTAGCTTTATATTATCTTATAATTTAATTGAAATATTTAAATACTAGATCTCCACAACTACAACTGAGGGGTTTAGAAAATATCCTATTTCTGCATAGTAACAAACTATCTGCATTCTGTACACTTGTAAGCTGTACACTTGTAAGCTGTATCCTAACTGCTCTCAAGAAACAGGCGGTGCTAAAGGCAGCAGAGAGATTTGTAAATGAAGAGCAAGTATTCTGTAACCAGTCAAATTAAAAAAAAAAAGTCAAAAGTAAATAAAATAATAAAATATAGACTGAAACCTCATTTCCAATTGAAAGAGAAACAATGCTTTTTGAAAATCTGAATTGGATCCCTGGAGGTCCTAAGTGAAAAAAATTACACTTTTTAACGGGCATATTAAGAGACTTGCAAAAAAAAAAAAAAAAAAAAAAAAAAAAAAAAAAAAAAAAAAAAAAAAAAAAAGCAGAAATAAACATTTTAATTACTCCAAAATGTTCTTGTTGAATCAGAAACAAGATAAAAATTTATCATCCTTTTTGGAAAGGCTGAGAAAACGTTAGTGAAACACATCATTCTATTTCTTAATTCAACTGAGACACAGATAATCTTAAAATACAAGTTTATTTATCAAGCAGCTCTTAATTTTAGAGCGAAACTACAAAAGCAGTCTGTGGAATCAGATAGCATATTGGAAAAACTTTCTGGATTTGTTTCTTCAGTATGCCACAAGAAGAAACAGGAGAAGGAGGCCCAGGAAAATGAGTAGATATACAAGAGAATAAAAGAGGCATTAGTGGCCACTTTATAGGCCTATAAGATCGATAATCCCCAAGTACACTTGCTAGTTGCCGCTGTTGTGGCAAGCTGGAACACTTCACAAAGGCTTGCCCAGGCATCCAGAAGATATCTTAACCCTGTCCAGCTTGTGATGGAGACCACAGAAGGACCTTTGTTTAGAGACATAGGTCACTATGTCCAGAGTCAGTCTTCAGATGATCAAGCAGAACTCAACTGTTGTGGTTCTCATTTTTCCAGCTTCAATGGCTGTAACTATGTTCAGAATTTGTTCCTTCCGGTGGGTTCTTTGTCTCACTGACTTCAAGAATGAAGCCACAGACCCTCGTGGTGAGTGTTACAGTTCTTGAAGACAGTGTGTCTGGAGTTTGTTCCTTCTGATGTTCAGATGTGTCCAGAGTTTCTTCCTTCTGGTAGACTTGTGGTCTCGCTGACTTCAGGAGTGAAGTCACAGACCTTCACAGTGAGAGTTACTATTCTTAAAGGTGGCACATCCAGAGTTGTTTGTTCCTCATGGTGGGTTGGTGGTCTTGCTGACTTCAGGAGGGAATCTGTAGATCTTCGCTTTGAGTGTTGCAGCTCATAAACGTAGTGCAGATCCAAAGGGTGAGCAGCAACTTGATTTATTGTGAAGAGGGAAAGAACAAAGCTTCCACAGCATGGAAGGGAACTGCCACTGCTGGCTCCCATGGCCAGCTTTTATTCCTTTATTATTTGGCTCCACCCACATTCTGCTGATTGGCCTATTTTACAGAAAGCTGACTGGTCCATTTTACAGAGAGCTGATTGGTTCATTTTTACAGAGTGCTGACTCGTGCATTTACAAGCCTTTATCTGGACACAGAGCACTGACTGTTGCATTTACAATCCTTTAGTTAGAAAGAAAAGCTCTCCAAATCCCCACCCAATTAGTAGATACAGAGCACTGACTGGTGCATTTATAATCCTTTAGTTAGACAGAAACATTATCCAAGTCCCCACCAGAGTCAGGAGCAAAGCCAGTTTCACCTCTCAATACCCCCTCTTAACAGGATATTGCAAATGCTGTTGGGAACTTGGCCAATGACCACTCCAGCTACTTCCTGTTGGATAGGGGTGAAGAAGGGGCCCTGCAGTTGTAGTGTCCTCCAGAGAGGAACCCTTTAGGTCCGTGGAAGGGCCAGTGGGTCCATCCAGGGGTTCTCAGTAGAATTTGTTAATTGAGCTCATTTGGGGTTCCATTTGTAAGACCATCTATAGCTTGATGGCCTCAATCCTAGAGGAAACAAATTTGACAAGTAGTTTGAAAATACAGGGCCCAAGGTGAGTAATAGCAAGATGGCTGTCATGGGACCTAGACAGGGGAGAAGCTATGTCCCCCAACTCCAGAAGTTAGTATAAGAGTTTGAAAGGCATTTTCTGATTCCAGAAGCCTTTTCCTGTAAATGCCAGGTGGCATCTTGTACTGTCCCTGACTGATTAGTGTAAAAACAACACTCTTTCCTTAAGAAGGTGCAAAGTCCTCTTTTCTCAACAATGAGGAGGTCTAGGTCTCAGCAGTTTTGGAGAGAGACTGCTGCCAGAGTCTATTTGGGATTGTAGAATAAGGATAGATTTTGTTATTTCTTGCAAACTATCTGAAAACTCCTTTGAGAGTGCATGGTAGTAGGATAATGAAGTAGATAAACTGGCTATTCCAGTTCCTGTAGCAGAGGCCATTTCTAATCCTGTAAGTAGGGGTATTAGTTGTTTGGACCTGTGCTGAAGGACTTGAGCTTTGAGGGGGAACTGATAGGGTCTGATTTCCATAAGATTAGAAGTTAAGATAATTAATTACACTGTTACTTTTTAGCCAAATTTATTTTTGTTGAAAACCTTATAAGTTTGGTATTTTGATTATTCTTTGCTTTTAATAAGATCTTGGTCAGTCCATATTAACTTAGAATTGGTATAGATGGCTCTGTCCTGATTCTGTAAGTACTTTAAGATTTGGCTGATGCAAACAGCTCACAAATTTGAGCAGACCAATTATTAGGCAATTTTCCTAATTCTGCTTCTAAAAGTTTCCTTATCATTTACTGAATAACCATTGTGTCTTTTTTCCTTAATCACCAGGGAGGAACAGTCTATTGTCCTGTCCTGAAGGAAGTTCCTCCTACATCTGGTCGGACTTTTGTATAGTAATTAATTAAGATTTAGATCTCCCTTTTAGGAAACTTGCTGGGTTAAGGATTTTTGATAGGAAGGTTACAGGTTGTCAGTGACCTCATTTTTTTGGGGCTCCGCCCTTGTTTACCTGTCAACAAGTGGGTATTGGAATGTTTTAGGGTTATGGAGAAGACCTTCAATTATCAATTGTAGGTTTAAATTTACCCTGACTTTTAAAGGAATACGGTACACTGTTTTCTCTTTACTACTTACATCTCTTTGACTCCTTTGTCTCTTTCTCTCTTTCCTTCTCTGTTTGACTTCCTGTCTGTCTCTTCTCTGTCTCCTTCTCTTTGGCTTCCTATCTTTCTCTTTCTCTGCTGGTCTTTCCCCACCTCTGCCAGTCACTTACGCTGCTATTCTCCCCTCTCCTTCCCTTTTAATGACTTCAGCAGTGTAAGACTTTCACCTTGTTGGGTTTTTGCACTAAGTGCAGTAACTCCATGATTTCCTTGTATTTAATGGGGGTTTCCCCAGAGGTTAGGAACTGCCTTTCTTTCCATATTGCAGCATGGGCATGTAGGATTAGATAAGCATACTTGCTATCTGTATACACTTTTATTCTTTTTCATTTTCCCAGTTCTAAGGCTTGGGTAAGTGCCACTAGTTCTGCTAACTGGGTGCTGGACCCTGGGGGGAAAGGCTTACTTTCAAGCATGGTTACATCATTAACTATGGCATAACCTGCTCTTCGTATCCCATTCTCCACAAATGAACAGCCATTAGCATATAGGCTACGATCAGGATTAGCCAAAGAGACTGCCAAGAAATCATCTCAGGCGACATAAGTCTGGACCACATCCTGTTAACAGCCATGCTCGACCACTCCCCATTCTCTGGGAAGAAAGTGGCAGGGCTGAGGGCTGCACATATATGCACTTGAAGCACCAGTCCCTCAAGGTGTAGCACCTGGTATCTAAGCAGCCATTGTCTGATAGCCATAAATTTCCTTTGGCACCTAGTATGCCATTTACATCATGAGTAATCCAGATGGTGACATCGTTTCCTCATATTATTTTGATAGCCTCTGACACTAAGATGGCCACCGCTGCAACTACCCATAAACATTGAGGCCAGTCTTTCACTACTACATCAATTTCCTTACTTAGGTATGCCACTGGTGTGGGGTTGTCCCACGAGTCTGAGTAGGGACTCCAAGAGCTATTCCTGCTCTTCCTATGACATATAAAGAAAACTTTCATTCTGTGTGAAGGTTTAAGGCTGGAGCTTGAGTTTGTTTCTTCCAATGCCCAGATTTCAGGGTTGATTCCCTCCTCCAGCAGGGGACAACAAATGGGTAACTTGTTCCCCATGTTCATGTAGATAATAGCACCAGCTCTGGCTAACATATCCTTCCCTAATAAGGGTGTGGGACTTTCAGGCATAACAAGAAAGACATGTAAAAAGAGAAAAGTCTCCCAATGACAACTGAGGAGGTGGGAGAAATACCTGGTTACAGGCTGTCCCAGCATTCCTCTGATGGTAACAGCTTTTGAGGACAGTCGTCCAGGGCAGGAGATTAACACTTAGAATGCTGCACCAGTGTCCAGGAGGAAGTCAATTTCCTGGGCTTCAATGGTTAAACATACCCGGGGCTCAGTGAGGGTGATGATATGAGCTGGCGCTTGCTCCCGGCACCCTCACTCCTGTTGTTGGATCATCTTGTTAGGGGCTTCTGGTCCAGGGAATCTTTTTCCCCCAGGGTAGTACACCTTCCAGTGATTGACTCAGCACAGCGGACATGGATGAGGGTGGCAGCTTGTTTCTTGTTGCACAATCTTTTTTAAAGGATCCTTATAAACCACACTGATAACAAGCCCTACTGGGTGATTGGCCTGCTCCGTTTTCTGTCCTCTCTGAACCACCAAGGTTTGTTTGTCTGAGGGTCATGACTAAGGCTGCAACCTTTCTCTGGTCTTGCTTTTCCTTTTCTGCCTGTTCTTCTTGATCCTTATTATAGAACACTGAAGTTGTCAGGTTTAATAATGCCTCCAGATTATCTTCAGGGCCCAGGGCTTGCTTTTGAAGCTTTATCCTGATATCTGCAGCTGATTGGGTAATAAACTTACCTTTTAGAATCCATTGACCCTCGAGTGATTTGGGTGAAAGGAGAGGAGATTTTCTTTAGGCCTCCCATAGCTGCTCAAGGAAGGCAGAAGGATTATCTTCCTTTCCCTGAGTTATGGTAGACATCATTAAATAATTCATGGGCTTTTTCCTAATTTTCCTTAGTCCTTCTAGAACACAGGTCAATAGATATATATGCCTCCAGTCTCCATTATCTGAGTTAAGGTCCCAGTGGGGATCCATACTGGGGAAGGCTTGCTGACTGGAAGGGATTTCTCTCCTTCTTTGGCTGTCATTCTATCATTTACTTGACTAAGATACCATGTATCTCCAAATTCTCAGGCTGCAGCTGAAGGCACATTCTTTTCATTAAAGGCCACGGTTTGATCTAACAAAAGAATGACATCTCTCTAAGGGAGATCAAAGGTTTGCCCTAGACCCTGTAGGACATCTATGTATCTATCAGGATCATCTGAAAACTTCCCCAGATCTGCCTTGATCTGCTTTAAATTACAGAGGGTGAAGGGGACATGTACCCAGGTTGGGTCAGATTCCCCTCACCCTACAGCTTGAAGGGGACATAACTGATAGCCCAGGGGGTTCTGTGGTCCTTTGGAGATTTATTTGCTTGTTTCCTTCTGGGTGGGGGAGATTAGAGGAGGCTTATCATTAATATCCTACAGGTAAGTTAGGATATGGGGGTAAAATTGCGTGCTCTGCATAGTTGCATATTCTCCCTCAGTAAAAAGAAAGCTTGGACATAAGGTATTCCAATCCATTTGCCTCCCCTCCTACAGAAAAGATCAAGTTGCAGGATAGTACTGTAATTTACACTTCCTTCAGGTGGCCATTTTTCCCATCAGAGAGAGTACTGGGGCCAGGCCATAGTGCACAAAAAGATAAGCCACCTCTTTTTCAGCATTTGCCAGTTAAATTGGGCCCAATGGCTTAGGATGCATTTCAAGTGTGGGCCTGTTGATGCCTGAGTGTTTCCCATCTGAAAGACAAAACTGCCACAGTTTTTGTTTGTTTCTCTCCCTGCCCATGAACCTGCAACAATCCCTGGACACTACTGACTGGAATAGTTGTACTCGCTGACACAGCAGCAGAAACACCTCCTGCTAAGAACCCACAACAGTCCTGTACCCTGATGATCGGAACAGTTGTGCTCACCAGTGCAGCAGCAGAAACACTAGTTTCCCTCCTAGACCACAAGGAAGATGAAGGAAGGTTGGATTTAGTGACTGTTACTGACACATTCTCAAAAATCTGCACCCTTGCCTGTCCTCCTAGAACACAAGGATGACCAAGAAGAATTGGATTTAATGGCCCTTACTAACCCATTCTCAAAAACCTCTTAGACTCCTAAGCATTCTCCTGTTAGTATTGGGACTTTATCCCGGTCCTATAAAGATGTTATGCCACAAAAATGGAGTGGAGGGCCATACCCTGAGGGAGGGAAGGGATCTCTAGAGTTGAAAGAGTGATGCCGGCCGGGCGCGGTGGCTCAAGCCTGTAATCCCAGCACTTTGGGAGGCCGAGACGGGCGGATCACGAGGTCAGGAGATCGAGACCATCCTGGCTAATACGGTGAAACCCCGTCTCTACTAAAAAATACAAAAAACTAGCCGGGCGACGAGGCGGGCGCCTGTAGTCCCAGCTACTCGGGAGGCTGAGACAGGAGAATGGCGTGAACCCGGGAGGCGGAGCTTGCAGTGAGCTGAGAGCTGGCCACTGCACTCCAGCCCGGGCGGCAGAGCAAGACTCCATCTCAAAAAAAAAAAAAAAAAAAAAAAAAAAAAAAAAAAAAAAAGAAAGAGTGATGCCTTTTGTCCTCACTTACATGAATAGGAAGGATACAATTTCTGACGCTCCCCATGTCCTAGCTTCAGGAATAGCTTTTGTTAGGCCTGCTTGCCTGAGGAGGGATGTTAAAATTCCAGATAGTGCCCCCTACAATGGGGTCTTGGGCAAAAATTATGTCTTTCTGATTGGTGAGTCCAAGTGCCTAAAGAAGGTAACAGAGTCCTGAAGTTTGTCCTAGAAATCATTGTGATAGGAGAAACTAGAAAAGCATCAGAGACAGGCAGTGGTTTTTAGAAGAAGGACTGGCCTCAGAGAAGAGAGGAAGTTTGTCTGGCATGTATTAGGACGCAGGAGATGAGGGTCAGGATATATAGGATAGATGGGTGAGTTTCACTTGGGCAACCTGACTTTGAGAGGTCCGTTTATGGCTGCAGAGTCAGAAAACTTGTCAGGACCCTGGAGCTGAAGGTCTTTCCACTCTGTCAACCCTCAGCTCAGTCCAGAAGTACAGGAAAAGTGGAAACTTGTTCCAAGTAAGCCAATGCTCCAAACTCCAAAGAGTTCGGGTTTATTAGAGAGCCCTTTTCCAGAAAGCCTGACACCCGTGTCTTTAGTCTGGTGGCTGTGCTAACTGCTTTTAATTGGCCAACAGTTGTCTGGTATTTAGACCCCAAATTCTAAGAAAAAATAGGACAGAATAGCAAGTGAAAGAGGTCCAATGGTACTCACCTCTTGGCAATAGTTTATGATCCCTTTGTGGTCACCAATATCTGTCTGGAATTGGTTCCTTCCAATGGGTTCTTGGTCTCACTGACTTCAAGAATGAAGCTGCAGACCTTCATCGTGAGTGTTACAGTTCTTGAAGATGATGTGTCTGGAATTTGTTCCTTCTGATATTCAGATATGTCTGGAGTTTCTTTCCTCTGGTGAGTTCATCGTCTCACTTGAGTTCAAGATTGAAGCCACAGACCTTCGCAGTGAGTGTTACAGTTCTTAAAGTTGGCACGTCCAGAGTTGTTTCTTCCTTCTGGTGGGTTCGTGGTCTTGCTAACTTCAGGAGGGAAGATGCAGACTTTCGCATTGAATGTTACATCTCATAAAGTTGGTGTGTCTAGAGTTGTTTGTTCCTCACTGGGGGTTGATGGTGTCGCTGGCTTCAGGAGGGAAGTTGCAGACTTTCACATTGAGTGTTACAACTCATAAAGATTGTGCAGACCCAAAGAGAGAGTAAAAGTAAAAAGCTCTTTACAGTGAAAGTGGGGGGTAAGTGGTTTGCCTACTATAAGACTGGGCTTTGATAAAGACACAAAAGTAAATAAATGTCGTTAGTTGTCTTGGAGAAAGCATTACTCAGCTTGGCCCTGAACATTGGCCTGGGATTCATCAGGAGGTGAAGTGATGATTCATAGATGCAACGTACCTTGGCCTTCACCCTTGACCCTGGACCAAGTAGGAGCTGAAGTGAAATCTTGACCTGACACCTTGGCCTGATCACATGCTGAAGTGACGTTTCATGTCCAAGATAATTAAGGAACCTGGACAGAAAGTATAGGTAGGACAAAGTTTAATAAGTAAAAGAAGAAAGCTCTCCACATTAAATAGGGGGTCCATGAGAGTTTTGAAATATAAGGCTGGGTCTTAGATTTTTATATACTGGAAAGAGAGAAATGTTCTGAGTTGTATGTGGGCTATCTTGTAGAAAACACTCATCAGTTTGGTTCAGGACCTGACTTGGGACAAATCAGAGGCTGAAGTAAAAGCATTGTCTGGGACACTGGGTCTGGAGCTTCTGCTGGAAAAACCAGAAGCTGAAGGGATGATTCAGAAACACTTGGCTCATAGTTCAAAGCATGTACAAAATAGAAAAGTGTCCCAACAGAGTCCACTGGAGCCTACCATGTATCATGCCCACAAAGACAGAATAGTCTATTTTTTGAAGCTTGCTGATTATACAAATAACAAAAGTATTTCTACATTTGGTCTTGTTCCCCTATCTGTGCACCTGTGCATATGTTTTAGGCAGAAACCAGAAAGGAATTTTCATATTCTTCCCTGTTTTCTTATTAGTGCAGCTCCGAACACATCTTTGGCTTTCCTCCTCTTCTAGTTCCCTAATAGGTGCCTACAACATCATTTTTCAGGTTGTTTCTCTGCTTAAAAGAGTTTTACCTAGAAACCTTCCTAGTTTTCTGTTTTTTATTTCCTCCCACCTCATGAAGGTAATTTTAATGTGTTTTGTGCATAAAACAAAGTTTGTGCTAAGGAATCTTCTGTGGAGTTTTCCACTTGTTTCATGTCCTCACTAAAGTTTCACATTGGAGTATATTTAAAGTTTTTGTATTGGCAATGTTCAACCTGCCCTTTTTTCTTTTAAAATTAACTACTTTGAAATAGGGAGTAAGTTGTTTTAATTCTTAGATCATTTGGTAGAATTCAACAGTTGAACACTCTGGCCCTCGGGTTTTCTTTTTAGTAGCTGTAAGATTGTGAAGTATGTTTGATGTTTTCATGTCTGATTTTCTGCATAGAAATACTGAGTTCTTTGGAATCTCCAAATTGCTGTCTTTTTATATGCTAATAACTGACAGCTTCAGGTTGGGGCTTGTCAATAAAAAGACAGATGCACGATTAGAGGGTCATAACTCTCAGGTTCACCCTGCATTATTTTGGAATGGGAGAGTTGCTGCAGGTACTGGCAGTGTCAGCCTATTTAGGGGGGCTGCTGAAAAAATGCCAGGTGCAGTGAGGCAGGGGCAGCCAGGGTTCTGCCCTCGATGAAGCTGATGGAAACAAAGAACAGGCAGAAGCCATACCCACAGCCAAGTGGAATTATTAGGAATCTTACCTGCTCAGGCACAGTTGTAGCTGCTTAGTCACAGCTACAGACTCAGGCATCCCTGTGTTTACTGGGGTCTGGAAAGCCATCCTTCCCAAAAAGTCTCTGAAATGCCTGCTCTCACTGTCTGGCCTTTCCCAGCTCCTAGTTCCCCCGCTAATGTTGAAGAAATTTTTTGGCCAAGCCTAGGTGCTGTTATGACCTGAACGTGTGTGATTACATTTCAGGTTGTGCTGAAATAAAAATCATCTGCCATGTTGGTTTTCTCTAGTCTTTGGACCCCAGGGAGCACAGGAGGCTCTAGAGTTGGGTAGGGACTAAGGGTAGCTTGGTATAGGCCTTCAGGTTTCTCTTTACAAAAACAGTCTTGGCACCATGAACTGTGTAGCAGGAGACAGGCCCCTAGGCAGAAAGATTCAGTTTCTTATTGAAACTCCATCTTTAATCCATGGATTTTCTGAAGACTGGGGTCCAAGCTGCATGTTCTAGAGATGAGGGTGAGAAGTTATGTCTCTTTCTGGGCTCCGCAATGGCCACCCACTGACCAATCAGCACAATATTTCTTCCAACTGAAGCTCCTATGAACTCCAGAGTTAGGCAGATCGTGGATAACCTGCTTACGAAGTGGAGCTACCAACTGTGGGTCTCATCTCCACTGAGAGTTGTACACTTACTGGAATTACATGCCTGCAGTTAGATAGGTCTCCTCTCCATTAAAGGCTGCAGAGATAGCTCAAAAAACTTCCTGTAGATAAAAGTTTGCCACTCTACATCTCCTCCTTACTGAGGGCTGCAGAGATGTCAGCACAACCTGCCTGCAGATTGAAGCTCTTTACTCTGGTTCTTCTCTTCACTGAGTGTTGCACAGACAAATGGGTGTCCTGCTTGTAAAAAGGAACGGCCCACTTTACATCTCCTGCAAACTGTACTGTCACTCAATAAAGCATGTATTTATCATGATTATTTTTTAGTTGTTTACAAACCTCATTCTTCCTGGACATCACAGAAGGACTCAGGACTGAATGGCAAAACTGACAAATTAGTAACACAAGCAGGGCTGAAACTCACAAACTCTCACTTGCCACATTGTTGCTTACCATAAAAAAAAAAAAAAAAGACAGCAAAGCTTTGAGCCTAAAAGAACTCAGACCTAAACTTTCCCAAGATAGAGTTGTGACACCCTTTTTGGGACTTTGCAGTTTCTGGCATTTCTAAGCTTCTGGATTCCACTGCATTCCCCAGTGCCTGCAGCTTGTGATACGCCAAATTCAGCCAAAGACCTTCAGGGAGCTGGCCCCTGTGTCATCTCCTGGACCTGCTTACCTCATCATTGCCAATGTGCCTAGTTGTGTGCGGTGGTTGGACTCAACAGTCACTCACTCATGCACCTATCTCTATGCCTGTGACAAAGGTCACATTGATCACCATTAGCCAGTGGATTACTTAATCATACCTACATAATGGAGCCTCCATAAAAACCCAAGGGTACAGGATTCCAAGAGCTTCTGGATAGCTGAACATGTAGCATGTTCTAAGATATTGTGTGCACATAAAAGCAAACACCAGTAATTTTAAATGTCGCATATAGTGTACATATTTTTTCTTTGCTTTGAAAGAAATTTCTGCCTTTAATAATACATTCAGAATTTTAACTTATTAAATAGAATATATTCAAAGTTAACCCAAAAGTATATGTTGTAAACATTAACACTTAGATATTTCTACCAAAATGATTCCATGATTTACTAATATTGTACAAGTTTTGCTTCAGAGAGATAAAGATTTCTTCATGTTAACTGGGTAAAAACTAGAAATGTATAAAGAAAAAAAAAGTGAATTGATATTTCAGCATACGTTGTAACTTAGGTTCAGTTTGGGAGAATAATCGTCAGTGAATTTTGTGTTGGAAATATGTACCCTAAAATAACTATCCTTTTAATTTAGAATTTTGTGTCTTTGTGGTATTTGTACCACTATAAATTGAAGGGCATCATCTCAGATATTTCTGTGTCTCTATTTTGGGGAAATGAGCGCAGGCTGTGTCATACCCTGTTAAACTCTGCATTGTAGAATATAAAAATTAAAAAATAAATTACCTGTTTTTTGCTCATTCAGTGTAATAAATAAAAATTCTGTTTTTTTAATATAGAGTAATTGCCATATATAAAAATTAGAACTTGAAAGAGCAGTCAAGTACTCATCAGTCTGCTTTTATATGTGGGCTTGTATGTGCATAAAATTATGACATTTTGGCAAAGAAACTGTTTCATCGTTTATTTTAAAGTTACAAGGCCGGGCGCGGTGGCTCAAGCCTGTAATCCCAGCATTTTGGGAGGCCGAGATGGGTGGATCACGAGGTCAGGAGATCGAGACCATCCTGGCTAACACGGTGAAACCCCGTCTCTACTAAAAAATACAAAAAACTAGCCGGGCGAGGTGGCGGGCGCCTGTAGTCCCAGCTACTGGGGAGGCTGAGGCAGGAGAATGGCATAAACCCGGGAGGCGGAGCTTGCAGTGAGCTGAGATCCGGCCACTCCACTCCAGCCCGGGTGACAGAGCGAGACTCCGTCTCAAAAAAAAAAAAAAAAAAAAAAAAAGTTACAGTTACTTAAAACTTCCTTGATAATATTAAATGAATAGCTTGGATATTCCTATTTCTCCTTCCAAGCCTTAGGTATAGGGAAAATTGTTTTGGGTTGTGAAGATGGCTTAGGACATCTTGAAGCTAATGATGTCTTCTGCTTAGCACAGTTATTGTGTCTAAGTAAACAGACTGACAATTAAAACTCATCAATTATATTTTGCACTTACATTAACACAGATTGTATCCCTTGGGCCAAGTCCCAGATTTTCTTCAGCACTTCGCACTCTCTCTCTCATTGGTTTGTTACAACTCCATCTTAATATTACAACAAGCAACGGCCTTATATTCCTTCAGCACAACCGGATTGCATGAGGCAAGCTTGTTAATATGAATCATAACCTCTTGCGTGAAAACTGCGGTCCAAAACACCTGAGAGACCAGACTTTTGGCACATGGCTCCTATACTGTCAGCTTTCACCCACCAATCAACACTTTATTGACAAATGCTTCATTCATCATCTTGGGAAACCTAACACTAGAAAGGCATCTAAACTCTGTCCAAATGTCACGTAAGAGTCTGAAATCAAGGCTTTCATTAGCCTAAATCAAGTGACAAAGAGACAATATTGATGCACCTAGTGCCATGGCCGGCCCGTTGACTGATACAACAATAGGGTTTTTTTGTTGTTTTTTTGTTTGTTTGTTTGTTTGTTTTTTGAGACGGAGTCTCGCTCCTCGCCCAGGCTGGAGTGCAGTGGCGCAATCTTGGCTCACTGTATGCTCCACCTCCCAGGTTCACACCATTCTCCTGCCTCAGCCTCCCGAGTAGCTGGGACTACAGGCGCCCGCCACCACGCCCGGCTAATTTTTTTTTTTTTTTTTAATTATACTTTAAGTTCTAGGGTACATGTGCATAACGTGCAGGTTTGTTACATATGTGTACTTATGCCATGTTGGTGTGCTGCACCCATCAACTCGTCAGCACCCATCAATTCATCATTTATATCATGTATAACTCCCCAATGCAATCCCTCCCTCCTCCCCCCTCCCCCCTCCCCATGATAGGCCCCAGTGCGTGATGTTCCCCTTCCCGAGTCCAAGTGATCTTATTGTTCAGTTCCCACCTATGAGTGAGAACATGCGGTGTTTGGTTTTCTGTTCTTGTGATAGTTTGCTAAGAATGATGGTTTCCAGCTGCATCCATGTCCCTACAAAGGACGCAAACTCATCCTTTTTTATGGCTGCATAGTATTCCATGGTGTATATGTGCCACATTTTCTTAATCCAGTCTGTCACAGATGGACATTTGGGTTGATTCCAAGTCTTTGCTATTGTGAATAGTGCCGCAATAAACATACGTGTGCATGTGTCTTTGTAGTAGAATAATTTATAATCCTTTGGGTATATACCCAGTAGTGGGATGGCTGGGTCATATGGTACATCTAGTTCTAGATCCTTGAGGAATTGCCATACTGTTTTCCATAATGGTTGAACTAGTTTACAATCCCACCAACAGTGTAAAAGTGTTCCTATTTCTCCACATCCTCTCCAACACCTGTTGTTTCCTGACTTCTTAATGATTGCCATTCTAACTGGTGTGAGATGATATCTCATTGTGGTTTTGATTTGCATTTCTCTGATGGCGAGTGACGATGAGCATTTTTTCATGTGTCTGTTGGCTGTATGAATATCTTCTTTTGAGAAATGTCTGTTCATATCCTTTCCCCACTTTTTGATGGGGTTGTTTGTTTTTTTCTCGTATATTTGTTTGAGTTCTTTGTAGATTCTGGATATTAGCCCTTTGTCAGATGAGTAGGTTGCAAAAATTTTCTCCCATTCTGTAGGTTGCCTGTTCACTCTGATGGTAGTTTCTTTTGCTGTGCAAAAGCTCTTTAGTTTAATTAGATCCCATTTGTCAATTTTGGCTTTTGCTGCCGTTGCTTTTGGCGTTTTAGACATGAAGTCCTTGCCCATGCCTATGTCCTGAATGGTACTACCTAGATTTTCTTCTAGGGTTTTTATGGTATTAGGTCTAACATTTAAGTCTCTAATCCATCTTGAATTAATCTTCGTATAAGGGGTAAGGAAAGGATCCAGTTTCAGCTTTCTACTTATGGCTAGCCAATTTTCCCAGCACCATTTATTAAATAGGGAATCCTTTCCCCATTTCTTGTTTCTCTCAGGTTTGTCAAAGATCAGATGGCTGTAGATGTGTGGTATTATTTCTGAGGACTCTGTTCTGTTCCATTGGTCTATAGCTCTGTTTTGGTACCAGTACCATGCTGTTTTGGTTACTGTAGCCTTGTAGTATAGTTTGAAGTCAGGTAGCGTGACGCCTCCAGCTTTGTCCTTTTGACTTAGGATTGTCTTGGCAATGCGGGCTCTTTTTTGGTTCCATATGAACTTTAAAGCAGTTTTTTCCAATTCTGTGAAGAAACTCATTGGTAGCTTGATGGGGATGGCATTGAATCTATAAATAACCTTGGGCAGTATGGCCATTTTCACGATATTGATTCTTCCTATCCATGAGCATGGTATGTTCTTCCATTTGTTTGTGTCCTCTTTGATTTCACTGAGCAGTGGTTTGTAGTTCTCCTTGAAGAGGTCCTTTACATCCCTTGTAAGCTGGATTCCTAGGTATTTGATTCTCTTTGAAGCAATTGTGAATGGAAGTTCATTCCTGATTTGGCTCTCTGCTTGTCTGTTACTGGTGTATAAGAATGCTTGTGATTTTTGCACATTAATTTTGTATCCTGAGACTTTGCTGAAGTTGCTTATCAGCTTAAGGAGATTTTGGGCTGAGACGATGGGGTTTTCTAAATATACAATCATGTCATCTGCAAACAGGGACAATTTGACTTCTTCTTTTCCTAACTGGATACCCTTGATTTCTTTCTCTTGCCTGATTGCCCTAGCCAGAACTTCCAACACTATGTTGAATAGGAGTGGTGAGAGAGGGCATCCCTGTCTTGTGCCAGTTTTCAAAGGGAATTTTTCCAGTTTTTGCCCATTCAGTATGATATTAGCTGTGGGTTTGTCATAAATGGCTCTTATTATTTTGAGATACGTTCCATCAATACCGAATTTATTGAGCGTTTTTAGCATGAAGGGCTGTTGAATTTTGTCAAAAGCCTTTTCTGCATCTATTGAGACAATCATGTGGTTCTTGTCTTTGGTTCTGTTTATATGCTGGATTACGTTTATTGATTTGCGAATGTTGAACCAGCCTTGCATCCCAGGGATGAAGCCCACTTGATCATGGTGGATAAGCTTTTTGATGTGCTGCTGAATCCGGTTTGCCAGTATTTTATTGAGAATTTTTGCATCAATGTTCATCAGGGATATTGGTCTAAAATTCTCTTTTTTTGTTGTGTCTCTGCCAGGCTTTGGTATCAGGATGATGTTGGCCTCATAAAATGAGTTAGGGAGGATTCCCTCTTTTTCTATTGATTGGAATAGTTTCAGAAGGAATGGTACCAGCTCCTCCTTGTACCTCTGGTAGAATTCAGCTGTGAATCCATCTGGTCCTGGACTTTTTTTGGTGGGTAGGCTATTAATTGTTGCCTCAATTTCAGAGCCTGCTATTGGTCTATTCAGGGATTCAACTTCTTCCTGGTTTAGCCTTGGGAGAGTGTAAGTGTCCAGGAAATTATCCATTTCTTCTAGATTTTCTAGTTGATTTGCGTAGAGGCGTTTATAGTATTCTCTGATGGTAGTTTGTATTTCTGTGGGGTCAGTGGTGATATCCCCTTTATCATTTTTTATTGCATCTATTTGATTCCTCTCTCTTTTCTTCTTTATTAGCCTTGCTAGCGGTCTGTCAATTTTGTTGATCTTTTCAAAAAACCAACTCCTGGATTCATTGATTTTTTGGAGGGTTTTTTGTGTCTCTATCTCCTTCAGTTCTGCTCTGATCTTAGTTATTTCTTGCCTCCTGCTAGCTTTTGAATGTGTTTGCTCTTGCCTCTCTAGTTCTTTTAATTGTGATGTTAGAGTGTCAATTTTAGATCTTTCCTGTTTTCTCTTGTGGGCATTTAGTGCTATAAATTTCCCTCTACACACTGCTTTAAATGTGTCCCAGAGATTCTGGTATGTTGTATCTTTGTTCTCATTGGTTTCAAAGAACATCTTTATTTCCGCTTTCATTTCGTTATGTACCCAGTAGTCATTCAGGAGCAGGTTGTTCAGTTTCCATGTAGTTGAGCGGTTTTGAGTGAGTTTCTTAGTCCTGAGTTCTAGTTTGATTGCACTGTGGTCTGAGAGACAGTTTGTTATAATTTCTGTTCTTTTACATTTGCTGAGGAGTGCTTTACTTCCAATTATGTGGTCAATTTTGGAATAAGTGCGATGTGGTGCTGAGAAGAATGTATATTCTGTTGATTTGGGGTGGAGAGTTCTATAGATGTCTATTAGGTCCCGCTTGGTGCAGAGATGAGTTCAATTCCTGGATATCCTTGTTAACTTTCTGTCTCGTTGATCTGTCTAATGTTGACAGCGGAGTGTTGAAGTCTCCCATTATTATTGTATGGGAGTCTAAGTCTCTTTGTAAGTCCCTAAGGACTTGCTTTATGAATCTGGGTGCTCCTGTATTGGGTGCATATATATTTAGGAGAGTTAGCTCTTCCTGTTGAATTGATCCCTTTACCATTATGTAATGGCCTTCTTTGTCTCTTTTGATCTTTGATGGTTTAAAGTCTGTTTTATCAGAGACAAGGATTGCAACCCCTGCTTTTTTTTGTTCTCCATTTGCTTGGTAGATCTTCCTCCATCCCTTTATTTTGAGCCTATGTATGTCTCTGCATGTGAGATGGGTCTCCTGAATACAGCAGACTGATGGGTCTTGACTCTTTATCCAGTTTGCCAGTCTGTGTCTTTTAATTGGAGCATTTAGTCCATTAACATTTAAGGTTAATATTGTTATGTGTGAACTTGATCCTGCCATTAGATATTAACTGGTTATTTTGCTCGTTAGTTGATGCAGTTTCTTCCTAGCCTCGATGGTCTTTACATTTTGGCATGTTTTTGCGATGGCTGGTACCGGTTGTTCCTTTCCATGTTTAGGGCTTCCTTCAGGGTCTCTTGTAAGGCAGGCCTGGTGGTGACAAAATCTCTAAGCATTTGCTTATCTGTAAAGGATTTTATTTCTCCTTCACTTATGAAACTTAGTTTGGCTGGATATGAAATTCTGGGTTTAAAATTCTTTTCTTTAAGAATGTTGAATATTGGCCCCCACTCTCTTCTGGCTTGTAGAGTTTCTGCCGAGAGATCTGCTGTTAGTCTGATGGGCTTCCCTTTGTGGGTAACCCGACCTTTCTCTCTGGCTGCCCTTAAGATTTTTTCCTTCATTTCAACTTTGGTGAATCTGGCAATTATGTGTCTTGGAGTTGCTCTTCTGGAGGAGTATCTTTGTGGCGTTCTCTGTATTTCCTGAATTTGAAATGTTGGCCTGCCCTACTAGGTTGGGGAAGTTCTCCTGGATGATCCTGAAGAGTGTTTTCCAACTTGGTTCCATTTTCCCCCTCACTTCAGGCACCCCAATCAGACGTAGATTTGGTCTTTTTACGTAATCCCATACTTCTTGCAGGCTTTGCTCATTTCTTTTCTTCTTTTTCTTTTGGTTTCTCTTCTCGCTTCATTTCATTCATTTGATCTTCAATCGCTGATACTCTTTTTTCCAGTTGATCGAGTCGGTTACTGAAGCTTGTGCATTTGTCACGTATTTCTCGTGGCATGGTTTTCATCTGTCATTTCGTTTATGACTTCTCTGCATTAATAGTCTAGCTGTAATTCTTCCACTCTTTTTCAAGATTTTTAGTTTCTTTGCGTGGGTACGTAATTCCTCCTTTAGCTCTGATAAGTTTGATGGACTGAAGCCTTCTTTCTCCTCTCATCCAAGTCATTCTCTGACCAGCTTGATCCGTTGCTGGCGATGGGCTGCGCTCTTGCAGGGGGAGATGCGCTCTTATTTTTTGAATTTCCAGCTTTTCTGCCCTGCTTCTTCCCCATCTTTGTGGTTTTATCTGCTCTGGTCTTTGATGGTGGTGACGTACTGATGGGTTTTGGTATAGGTGTCCTTCCTGTTTGATAGTTTTCCTTCTGACAGTCAGAAGGACTGTCTGTTGGTCTGTTGAGGATTGCTTGAGGTCCACTGTAGACCATGTTGCCTGGGTATCAGCAGCAGAGGTTGCCGAAGATAGAATATTGCTGAACAGCGAGTGTACCTGTCTGATTCTTCCTTTGGAAGTTTCCTCTCAGGGGTGTACTCCACCCTGTGAGGTGTGGGGTGTCAGACTGCCCCTAGTGGGGGATTTCTCCCAGCTAGGCTACTCAGGGGTCAGAGACACACCTGAGCAGGCAGTCTGTCCGTTTTCAGATCTCAACCTCCGCGTTGGGAGATCCACGGCTCTCCCCAAAGCTGTCAGACAGAGTCGTTTGTGTCTGCACCGGCTCCCGCTACTTCCCCTGTTGGTCTTCAGCTGTGCGCTGTCCCCAGAGGTGGAGACTACAGAGACAGGCAGGCTTCCTTGAGCTGCTGTGAGCTCCACCCAGTTCGAGCTTCCCAGCGGCTTTGTTTACCTACTTAAGCCTCAGCAATGGCGGGCGCCCCTCCCCCAGCCTCGCTGCTGCCTTGCGGATAGATCGCGGCAGACTGCTGTGTTAGCAGTGAGGGAGTCTTCGTGGGCGTGGGACCCTCCTGGCCAGGATTGGGATATATTCTCCTGGTGTGCCTGTATGCTTATAGCACAGTTTTGGGGTGGGAGTTACCCGATTTTCCAGGTGTTGTGTGTCTCAGTTCCCCTGGCTAGGAAAACGGATCCCCTTCCCCCTTGAGCTTCCAGGTGAGGCGATGCCTCGCCCTGCTTCAGCTCTCGCTGGTCAGGCTGCAGCAGCTGACCAGCACCGATTGTCCGGCACTCCCTAGTGAGATGACCCCAGTACCTCAGTTGAAAATGCAGAAATCACCGGTCTTCTGTGTCGCTCGCGCTGGGTGTTGGAGACTGGAGCTGTTCCTATTCGGCCATCTTCGACATACAATATTCTTTACCTAATTGTATATGTTTAACTAATTGTAATTACGGTGTGTCTTCATTCTGTAGACTTGTTCTCCTCAGACGTTAACATTTTTTTGTGAGCAGAAAGAGCTTTGCTTCTTAAAAAATGTTCTCTATTATAAGTGAGCAATTGTTTTATATTATTTATAGGCTAGCAGTTTATTATTTCATTTTTAAAGCATGTTTACTGCATTACATTAGACATTAAACATAGAAATGTAAACAAGTTTTAGCTCCAATTTTGACAACATAGGAATATAACCGGAAAGTATTTGAATTAGTCAATTACTTTTGAATTGCATGTGACCAAAATTCTAATCTCATCGAGTCTCAAGAATCCACTAACTCATATATTCATGAACCTACTATGTTAATCCTACTTAGAGAAAAAAGTCAAAGGATAGTGATTCCATGGATTCGAGGTATAAAGGGTTTTATACAGGAATTCTGGGCATGTGTGACTACTGGAAGAGCTGAGAGGATTGAGGTGAAAGACATCTCCATTGAAGATCAGAGAATTCATGAGTCAAGGTTAGGTTAAAGAAGCAGAATGACTAGAAATGATGTGGAATTTGATATTCCTATTATAGGATTTTGACCTTACACAATGTGGGAGTTGATTAACAAGTTTATGTCCAACTACTGTTTCTCTGTCAGGTGCTAGCCTGAAGTCAGAAGGGCAGGCAGTCAAGAAGGAAAGGGAAATGCAGAGTGGAAGAAAGCAAGGGCAAATTGAAATCCATGAGGACAGACTGTAACCTGTGAGAATGAGCTGAGACACATTTGAGTATCCCATGATGTCTAACCTCACCTTCTGTGATATGAACAACCTGAAATCAAAGGTGGTCACCTAAACGTGCACCCGTCTCGGGAGTCAGAAAAGCTAAAGAAGGAGATACTGAAGAAGACGGAGGAGGTACAGACTGTGCTGCTGCTTCATGCCCACAAAGTAGAAAGAAGGATCCATTACCATGCAAATGTAAACAGTGCCTAAACCAATCCTGACGTAGTAAGCATTCCCGTGGAATCTGCTTCACTTTCACCTACAAATCTCCCTGAATTTCTCTTGAGGTCAATCTCATCCCAGAAGCAAATAGGAGAGCAAATTCTGTGAAACACAGCTTCAGATTAGCTGACACAGAATGAAGTTATCACAGGGAAACTGTATAAATGTCACTAAAGACCTCACCTTGAAGCACTGAAGCAGGTCATTCTCAAAAGTTCACAGCAAAGCTGCTGTAATTCTCAAGACTCTCTGAGAAACTCCTGTCAAATCTCTGCAGAAGCAAAGTGAGTGGTTCTCAGAAGCTCATTGGGAAGCTACTGAATTTTCTGTCTGCCCCACACATCAAACTATACCCGTGCTAAGAGAATAATGGCTATTCCTTGTCTTCTACCTTCTAAATTTCTAGAGTGTCTCTTACTGGAACAATTCAAAGCCAGAACCATTATGGGGAGAAAAGTCAGGGAAATAAATTCCTAGCTTGTCTCTTGCAATGATGAAACACATTAAAAGAGGAAATCCTTCAGATGCTAAATTACCAAGTATCAATCTAGAAAATATAAGTATTCAATGAGTGTTCCTACATGGGAAAGGATGTAACATGTCCTTGGAAGATCAGGAAACTGATACCAGAGAAGATGATATTTGAGATGACTCTTAAGGAAAAATAAAAATATTCAAGCAGTGAATGCAATGATATGAAGGCTGGGAAAGGAGGGTAGAAAAGGCAGAGGTTAAGCAAAGGCACATGTGGATGGGAGCACACGGTATATACCAAGAACTATAGTCACTGAAGATAACTGCAGTTCAGGGTATATGAGGAATGAATGGAGAGGAGTCTGGAAAGGCAGGAATAAAAGGTTTAAAGGCAATGGGTGTAGTTTTTGAGAGAATAATGTGGTTAAATATGTCCTTTAATCAACCAGTAAAAGGCAGCAATGAGGGACACAGAATGCAAGACTGGCAGCAGAAATTGCAACTAAATACCAATTTCAGAAAATATGAGTGAGAAATGATAGAAGATGACTTAAAAATTGATAATTGAAGTAAAACTATGAAATATGATTGAGAAACAACAAAATGACCAAATTAACAAATGTGATAAGATGAAGAGGCCTCATAGGGTCATGGCAGGGAAAGCTGGCTGTTCAATCTACTGCGGTAGGGAAGACAGGAGAACTAGACAAATTCACAGGGAAAGTATGAGTTTGGTTTAAAAGTTTAAAACTTATAGTTGGTATTCTGTAAAATATTTACATTATGCTATTTAACGTACAATTGTAGATATAAGTGTTGAACTCATTCATGGAAGAAGCCTGGGTGAAAACAGTTATTTGTGGATTACTGAAATATAGTTGAGATTCAGACTTGGATGTTTGTTGAATAAACACACCAAGTCATGAGAAAGTCACTTCTTATTAAGTAGTTAAGCACTCAGCACTATGCTTCAATTGTGAACTTTTAAAAAAGTGAATAAAAAAGTGTTCCTGCTCACAAAGCAAGTAGATATCTCTTTGTGTGTGTATATGTGCAATTCAGATTTTAAACTTAAGAAGAACATTCAGCACTCCACATCTGTGCGCTCTGCATCTATGAGTTCAACAATCATGGATCAAAAATATTTGGAAAAAATACAAAATAAAACAAAAACACAAATTTTCAAAATACAACATAACAACTTTACACAGCAATTGCTTTTTTTTAACTCTACACAGATTTTCTTACAGTACAACGTGCATACCCACATACACAAATCATGAGCGTTCAGCCAAATTGACTCTATAAAATGAACACCCTCAGATCCAGACATAGCCATTTCTAACACCACAGAAAACTCCCTAGTACCCCCCTCAATTACTACAACTACAAAGATAACCACTGTTTTGATTTTCATTGAAATGAATTGGTCTTATTTGTTTTGCAGTGTTTATGAAATGACATGATACAGGGTGGATTCTTTATTATTATACTTTACGTTCTAGGGTACATGTGAACAACATGCAGGTTTGTTACATATGTATACATGTGCCATGTTGGTGTTCTGCACCCATTAAATCATCATTTACATTAGGTATATCTCCTAATGTTATCCCTCCCCCCTCCCCCCATCCCACAACAGGCCCCAGTGTGTGATGTTCCCCTTCTTGTGTCCAAGTGTTCTCACTGTTCAATTCCCACCTATGAGTGACAAACCTGACAAAAACAAGAAATGGGGAAAGGATTCCCTTCTTAATAAACTGTGCTGGGAAAACTGGTTAGCCATAAGTAGACAACTGAAACTGAATCCCTTCCTTACACCTTATACAAAAATTAATTCCAGATGGATTAGAGACTTAAATGTTAGACCTAAAACCATAAAAACCCTAGAAGAATACCTAGGTAATACCATTCAGGACATAGGCATGGGCAAGGACTTCATGTCTAAAACACCAAAAGCAATGGCAACAAAAGCCAAAATTGACAAATGGGATCTAATAAAACTAAAGAGCTTCTGCACAGCAAAGAAACTACCATCAGAGTGAACAGGCAAACTACACAATGGTAGAAAATTTTTGCAATCTACTCATCTGACAAAGGGCTAATATCCAGAACCTACAAAGAACGCAATTGTGTTATTATAAGTAATCTAGAGATTATTTAAGCTGTACGAAAGGATGTGTGTAGGTTGGATCCAAACACCTTGTCATTTTATGTAAGAGACTGAAGCATCTTTGGATTTTCATATCTGTGGGAGGTGCTGAAACCAATACCCCATGGATACCAAGAGATGACTGTGTAAGAAATCTATTCATAAGCAGCTGAAAAAAGTAAAACACTGCAGATATTACATGTAGATGATTTGTTAGTCTCTCCATGACAAATCTCATTAGCTTTCTGATTTTTAGCTTCAGTGTCTTTGCCTATATAGTGCTGTCGTTAAATGAAATTTAAAAAGCATATATGGGCTGGGTGCACGGCTTACATCTGTAATCCGAGCACTTTGGGAGACTGAGGCTGATGGATCACCTGAGGTCAGGAGTTTGAGACCAGCCTGGCCAACATGGTAAAACCCCATCTTTACTAAAAATACAAAGAAATCATCCGGGCATGGTGGCATGTGCCTGTAATCCCAGCTACTCCGGAGGCTGAGTCAGGAGAATCATTTGAATTCAGGAGTCAGAGTTTGCAGTGAGCCGAGATCATGCCACTGTACTCCAGCCTGGGCAATGGAGCGAGACTCCATCTTTAAAAAAAAGAAAAGAAAGAAAAGTATATATGAAATTATTTGACAAAGAAATGAAATTCTATAAAGAGTTGTTGTAACAGTAAATGTGGGTAAATGTGATTATCTATTTATAGTCTAAAATAAACATTTAGAAGTTCAGTCATCTAAGTGATTATAAGTATTCTGCAATGGTTTAGTCCAGACATCCAAATAATTGATTTTATGTTACAGTTTTCATGCAGATTTTAGTTTTAAGTGAAGACAGCACTTAGCTACACTAAATAAGCATATATTTTGTCCATGTTTAATTTTTCCATTGTTCCTGGTAATCCAATACTTACTATTCAGTGGGGGAAAAGAGCAGTAGAGGTTTTATATTATGATAAACAAATGAAAAAAAGGGTTGCTTTTCAGAATCTTCTGTCTTGAAGCACTGCTTAATTTGTACACACTTCAGCTTTTCCCCCAAGGTCTGAACAACTGATGATAAATACCAGGGGAAATAAATACACATAATAAACACAAAGATAGAATCATTCATATCCTCTAACTCCTTAAGAGTTATCGAGTGCCATACATTCCTCCTTCATGGTCTGCATTCAATGTTGGAAAAGAGTTTATTACTTGTAAACTGATAATTAGTTTTATAATTTTATGCAGTCAAAGTGATGTTATAACTCATGAATACAATGTGGAAATAATTAAATCAAGCTAATTAACATTTCCATCACCTCAAATACTATTTTTGCAGTGAAAACAAATTTTTTTGAAATATATGTTGTTTTCTATATTCACCATGTCATGCAATATATCTAAAAGAAAAAAAACCCTTATTCTTGTCTAATTGAGACTTTGTTTTCTTTTACTATCATCTCCTCATCCCTTCTACTTCTCTGAGCCCAGCCTCTGGTAACCACCATTCTACTGTCTACTTCTTCAAGTTTGATTGATTGTTCTAAATCTCACAAAAATAAGTGAGAACATGAGGTATTTGTCTTTCTGTGCCTGGCTTATTTCCCTTAGCATAATTTCCCCCAATCCCATCCATATTGTTGCAAATGACAAAATTCCTTTTTTAAAGGGCTGAATAGTATTCCATTGTGCACTCAATCTTTAAACAGAAGTTTAGAGATGAATCATGGTCAATATGTTGCTCCCATAGACATACAATTAGATCACTGTACTGTAGAGGAAGAAGGTAAATTTTGCTAGAAGAAATAATGGGATAAACATTTCTTTCCATCTGGATCTCTTCCTTTCTTTCTTCCTCTCATGTGGCTAGATCAGATCTGGTGGATTGAGGAAAATGCTATGGAGCCCAGTTGAAATGACACATATATCAAAACTGCCTTAGGAATGGTCACTTAATTATAAAAGTATTCACACTAACTCTGTCTTCATTTACACAGGCACCAAGCTGTGACAAAGAAGGTATTTAGTATTAAATAACCAAGTCATCTTAGTATTTTTTCACAGTTTGCCTCAGAGCTGAGAAACTTTTTCTGTAAAGGATCAGATATTTGGGCCGGGTGTGGTGGCTTATGCCTGTAATCCCAGCACTTTGGGAGGCTTTGGACTTTTCAAGTTATGAGGTATCTGAGGAAACTATTCAAGTTGGATGTTACAGTAAAACAGCTATAGACAATTTGTAAAAAAATAAAAGTAAGAATATTAAAGAAAATCTACAATACCCTGAGGAATACTGAGCCAGAATATTAAAAAGCAACAAAGCTAACCTTGCCTTTGATAATGTCCTTAAACTGCTTAGTTAGCCAAACCTAGTACCACCACCCTGCCTCCCGGTTGTTGTTAGGTAAGGTAATGTTTCCGAATCAAAAAGCCATTTATGGTTGTTTTATTGTTGTTGTTACTTGCAGGCTATTTTATCCTAAATGAACTACCTTAAGTCAAATAAATAATAAAATTTCCAACCCTAGAAAATTATAATTCAATACTATAGTAACTTATCTGTGGACATTCTGTTTAATATTGAGTTTTTGATGCCAATTGTGCTAAATCATAGGTTTGATCTTCATGGGATTAGATATCATTGCTCCACTTTATTATTATGGTCTTCCATTTTCTGCAGTTCAGGAAGTTAAAAGAACACAGTTGAGTATCATTTTCTTCCGTAATATTTATTGGTCAGTTTCCATATGCAGAAACTGAGCTTGCTACTGGCATTTTATGGCAAGTAAAGCAGACATGGACTCTGATATGGTTTGGCTCTGTGTCCCTACCAAAATCTCACCTTGAATTGTAATCCCCATAATTCCCATGTGTCAATGGCAGGACCAGGTGGAGGTAATTGAATCATGGAGGTAGTTTCCCCCATGCTGTTCTCATGATAGTGAGTGAGTTCTCAGGAGACCTGATGATTTCACAAGTGGCTCTTTCCCCTTCACTCAGCACTTCTCTCTCTTACTGCCTTGTGAAGAAGGATATGTCAGCTTCCCCTTCCTCCATGATTGTAAGTTGCCTGAAGCCTCCTGAGCTACATGGAACTGGGAATCAATGAAACCTCTTTCCTTGATAAATTATCCAATCTTGGGTGATTCTTTATAGCAGTGTGAGAATGGACTAATACAGGCTCTGATTACATGCAGCATGCATTCTTGTACGTGAGAAACACATTAATCAGATAATAACAAAAATATATCTTTATAAACTGTGATACATACTATAAAGGAAAAATAGAGTGTCAAGAGTTATGGTGAGATATTATCGAATCTGGGGATTAGAAAAGATTTTCATGATGAAACAATGCTTGAATTAAAGAGTTGAAGGATATTTAGGAAAAAAAGAAGGAAGCTTAAGAGCAAGGAGAAAAACATCCCCAGAAGGGCCTTGATGCTATATGACATGCAAGGAACTGAAGAAAAGACAGTGTGAGAGAACCTCTGAAAGCAAGGGGGCTTTTGGTGAAATGGGGCTTAGAATTAAGAAGTGACCAAACCCTTCAGGGCTATGTAGCTTTTGTTATAGGCAAAGTTACCTGAGTGAACTCTGCCATCTCTTTCCACAGTAGAGACATTAAACCAGTATCAAAAGTGGCTGTAGTTCTCAACCCTTAAGTTGCATCAGAACCATCTGCAGGAATTAAAGTACAAATTTAGAAATACAAAATTCTGGTTCATATATGCAGAGTTTTTGATTCAGTAGGTTTGGGTTGGGACCCAATAATCTGCATTTCTAACAAGATCTTAGAGTATGCTGTTGTTGCTGGTCCAAGGCTCACACTTGGAGTCACTCTTCGATAATCTGACTAAGCCAACATTTCTATTTTGCATACCTGTATCATAAAAGGATAAATGAATAATTGGTGACATGTACTTGATTCTCTTGACCATGATGACACTTTTCATACTCAAACACTCTAGACTGGGAATCAACAGACATGCCACTAATTATATATTTGCTCTCAAGCTATATAAGATGCAGGTTCCTTATCTGTTCAGTGTTTGTGTTTTACCTAAAACTGTTTACTCAGAGCAATTGATTTGATCCTATAAACACCTCTGGGAGTTAGGTAGACCTGAAATTATTTTAACTTTCTGCTAGAGATTTAACCATCATTAAATGGCTTCTCTGCAGACACCCAATTAAAATGGGGCTGAAACCAGAGCTTCATTTAAATCTCTTCATTCCACATGCTTTACCCTTTCAATTATGCAGCATTTAAATTAACATTATGTTTTCTTCCAACAGTAACATTTACTGTTTCTATTAAGTGCCTGATAGATTGTCTTAATAGTCATAACCCTACTCTATTAATGTAAAATTAAAACTCAAGTGGTTTGTTATCCTGTCATTATTCTGAAATGTAAGTCAAGTTTATATCACTTGATATCCTTAGCAAATGACTTTAATGGGTTCCTTTTAACACAGGGACTACAATCTTTCATATACCCAAATATAATTTTACAGGGAAAAAAACATGGGGGAAAACAAACAATACTGTAATTTATTCAAAAGATAGCAGTAGGGGTAATTATTAAAGCATCTATTTCATCAAAGATAGAAATTTGAATTGGAGAAATATATGTGTTTGAGTGTGTGGGAGGGGGATGAATTACTAAAACTAACTTAGTAGGTTTATTTCTGTGTGTATATATATATATATGGAAAGTAATTGACATAAAACATTCTCCCATCTGTATAGCAAAACATACTATTACCTCATTTCTCATTTGAATGTAGTAATTGATAAAGATGATTTGCTTCATAGTTGTTCACGTTCTCTCATATGGACTTATAACTGATGAGACACTAATCGCTAGTTGCTGTTCACAGTACTGCCATTCATATTTTGCAGTTTTCATGCAAAATTTGTGTATAATTTACAGTTTTTAAATAATTGTTTTCACAGTGGATAATGGGTGAAAATATTAATTTCATTTACTAGTGAAAACAAACATCACTAACATTCTAACGGGAAGAATTGTAAAGAGACAAATTATTTTTCTTGTCAATTACATCAAGCAATGTGTTTCGTATCTCGATTTCTTTCTAGGTAAGATAATTATAGTACCAAGAGGAGAATAAATGCATATTAAAATCATGTTTAATATACATAGGTGTGTGTATATATGTATGTGTGTGTGTATATATATATATTCAAAAGAGATAAACAGCCACAATTTTTGACTTCATTTTATGTTGCCATTGTCACATTTATTTCTGAAATTTCTGCTGGGTTTTAAAGAAAGAAAACTCCTTAAAACATTTTATTTGGAAATTTGTAGATATGCTTCACTTTTTCATTCGTTCACTTACTCCATCATTGAAGCAAAGTTCTAGGTATTCGAGATACTTAACAAAGCAGATGAAATAATTCATTTTGTGTAAGACTTACGCCCCAGTAGAAACAATGAAAACTGATAATTAGTTGACAGTAAGCTTTAGGAAGAAAAATAAAACTCAAAATTCAGAGAGTTGGAAAAGTTGTTTTCATTTGAAATAAGGTAATGAGGTCATGTTCACAGAGAAAGGGAGGTTTAAATGAAGGCCTGAATAACATGAGAGTATGGGCCCTGCAGTTGGTTATCTGGGTAAATAACATGAGAATGTGGGCCCTGCAGCTGGTTATCTGGGTGAACAACATTGCAGGAAAGAAAACAGAAAGTGCAAAGTAGAGGTGTGCTATTTTGGGGAGACAGCAAAAGTCATGTGGAGGAAGCTGAAGAGCAGAGCGGATGGGGATGAGACTCAAGAGTAGGAGCGGAATTGTTTAGCGCTTCATTTCAAAGTTAACATTGTGGAAAGAATACAAAAAAACACAGCTGATTTCAAACTATATAAGTCAGGTATTATGGGGCTACACCCACCAGACTTGTGAATCCTTGAGAAAACTTTGAGCTGTGCCTCAAAAGTATTTAAACTAAAGAACTGTCTCTGAAATATTTAAAGTATTATGACATTTAGAGCTCATAGCTACATAGCGAAGCAGTAACATTTGAAAGATGCTCCTCCTCTACTCTTCAACTTCTAGAAACAACTGCTAGGTCAGCAGTGCCATAATGTGTCAAGGTGGTGGCTTTTCCACACCAGTGCCACACTGTGAAGGGGATCTCTGCTGGATGGATTAAAATATCCCACTTCTTGCTAAACAATCTTGGATTTAGTAAAACTTTAGGGCCCTTTCATTTAACACAGGGAGTTAGAATAAAAAAAATAATTTTTTTCAACAGGATTGGAATGGAGCATGAGATTTGAAACCACATTGTAAAAGAATAGGACACATTAATTACATATAATCATTTGTGTTTGTATTTATGCATCTGTATATTTTCTATCTATAAACCTGCAACTCTGGGAGGCAAAAAACAAGGGAACAAGAACTTTGGCTTCTGTATTTCCATACAGCACAATCCCTGGCATGGAATGAATATTCACTGTGCTGTGCTAAAATGATAAATAAGAATATCTCGTTATAGATGTATATTCAGGCCAATGTTGCCTAAAGGCACAACATTTTTAAATGACTATGGGGTTCAGGGTTCTTGGAGATAACATTTTGTTGTTACAGCTGCACAATTTAATTATTTTTCAGCCATTCTTTCCCCCTCCCTGCAATTTTTCATTTAGCAATGTTAATTTCATCTTCTACCTTCATACCAGTCTGCAGGGCTAAGAGGGTCAATGCATATGTACCTGTGCTGTTGAAGGTATGGTCCATGGACCAATAGCATCTGCATTGCCTGGGAATTTTTCAGGAATGAAATTCTCACTCCTAATTTTAGATCTAATGAGTCACACCCATCAATCTGAGAACTGCTTGTGTATACTGACTTCTTAGCTAGGACTATCATACTCTTTTGCTTTTTTATTATAGCTTTCCTATATTTATGCCCTGCCTTGAATCACGTGTCTCTCATAAATCTCATTTGATTATTCTTCTCCCCTTTTTATATAGGTTACATATACTTCTTCAATGTTACCTGCTTCAGCAAGTTATTTTATCTATTTTGTTTTTATTATTATACTTTAAGTTCTAGGGTACATGTGCATAACGTGCAGGTTTGTTACATATGTATACTTATGCCATGTTGGTGTGCTGCACCCATCAACTCGTCAGCACCCATCAATTCATCATTTATATCATGTATAACTCCCCAGTGCAATCCCTCCCTCCTCCCCCCTCCCCATGATAGGCCCCCGTGTGTGATGTTCCCCTTCCCGAGTCCAAGTGATCTCATTGTTCAGTTCCCACCTATGAATGAGAACATGCGGTGTTTGGTTTTCTCATCTTGTGATAGTTTGCTAAGAATGATGGTTTCCAGCTGCATCCATGTCCCTACAAAGGATGCAAACTCATCCTTTTTTATGGCTGCATAGTATTCCATGGTGTATATGTGCCACATTTTCTTAATCCAGTCTGTCACAGATGGACATTTGGGTTGATTCCAAGTCTTTGCTATTGTGAATAGTGCCGCAATAAACATACGTGTGCATGTGTCTTTGTAGTAGACTAATTTATAATCCTTTGGGTATATACCCAGTAGTGGGATGGCTGGGTCATATGGTACATCTAGTTCTAGATCCTTGAGGAATTGCCATACTGTTTTCCATAATGGTTGAACTAGTTTACAATCCCACCAACAGTGTAAAAGTGTTCCTATTTCTCCACATCCTCTCCAACAACTGTTGTTTCCTGACTTCTTAATGATTGCCATTCTAACTGGTGTGAGATGGTATCTCATTGTGGTTTTGATTTGCATTTCTCTGATGGCGAGTGATGATGAGCATTTTTTCATGTGTCTGTTGGCTGTATGAATGTCTTCTTTTGAGAAATGTCTGTTCATATCCTTTGCCCACTTTTTGATGGGGTTGTTTGTTTTTTTCTTGTATATTTGTTTGAGTTCTTTGTAGATTCTGGATATTAGCCCTTTGTCAGATGAGTAGGTTGCAAACATGTTCTCCCATTCTGTAGGTTGCCTGTGCACTCTGATGGTAGTTTCTTTTGCTGTGCAAAAGCTCTTTAGTTTAATGAGATCCCATTTGTCAATTTTGGCTTTTGCTGCCGTTGCTTTTGGTGTTTTAGACATGAAGTCCTTGCCCATGCCTACGTCCTGAATGGTACTACCTAGATTTTCGTCTAGGGTTTTTATGGTATTAGGTCTAACATTTAAGTCTCTAATCCATCTTGAATTAATCTTCGTATAAGGGGTAAGGAAAGGATCCAGTTTCAGCTTTCTACTTATGGCTAGCCAATTTTCCCAGCACCATTTATTAAATAGGGAATCCTTTCCCCATTTCTTGTTTCTCTCAGGTTTGTCAAAGATCAGATGGTTGTAGATGTGTGGTATTATTTCTGAGGACTCTGTTCTGTTCCATTGGTCTATATCTCTGTTTTGGTACCAGTACCATGCTGTTTTGGTTACTGTAGCCTTGTAGTATAGTTTGAAGTCAGGTAGCGTGACACCTCCAGCTTTGTCCTTAAGAAGGGGAAAGTGCACACAGGTCCTTGTAAAGGGTAATGTTAATAAGTTTGCACAAAATACACCATTACAAGAAGATCCCTTCCTGTGGTGAGTACAGAGAGCTTCAAATAATTTTGGTGATGCTTATTTTCAATGAAGAGTAAAGAAGGCAACTGGATTTAGGAATATGGTATTTCTTTCATGGACAACCCTATGTACATTTTCCAAATATTTTTCTGTTTTGTCCTTGCTCAAAATGAAGAGATATTGGAAAAGATAAGTCAACATAAAAAGTATATGATTTTACAGGGTCCACACAGTTTAAAAGAATGTTAAACAATGCTACTGCGCTCTCAGTCCTCTTACTGCCATGCCTCCCGCCAAATACAATTCATTAGTCTGCAAAGAATCTTATGCAATGAGACCTATTAATATACAAATGGCCCACAGTGTCTTCTTCCACAAAACACACTGGACAAACATTATGGGTTTTAATAGAGAAAGAAACATTGTGACTATATATCCATGGTCAGAATAGTTCTGAGCCATGTGTCCATGTTTAATCTGACTCTGGTAGTTTGGAATATCCCCTTACATCACTTTCTTTTGTGCTCATGGCTTAATAAGTTTAGGATCATAAACATGAAACTGACAGACATTTGTAAATGGAGATGAACTTATCAGTCTTCTCACTGTAATTATTCATATGCAGTCAGAGTTTAATAACACAAGGTAAGTAATCAAATGATATATTGAAACTATGTACACTTAAATGAATAAAAAGACACCTTAGAGTTCTAAGGGAGAAATTGCATGAGAATTCAGTACCTTGCAGTAGAAAGAAAACTCAATTAGAAATCAAGAGACCCAAGTCTTCTCCCAAGGTTTGCTAATATGTTAGTATGGAATAATAATTTCACATATTACATTTTCTTTTCTATTGAAATACTTTATATATACATATTTATTTTTTGTAATACTTTATATATAAGGATACTCGAATATATGGTTCCAATTTTATACTCTTACCTGTAATATCTGATTTTATGGTGTTTTATAATTTTATCACAGGATACATAGTGGTATAATAAGTTACAACTATATTTCAGCAAATATGATAAAACATTATATAGACACATTGTTAATATGACATTATCATCATCCTTTGAGGCACTACACTTTTATTCAATGTATTCACACCCATGCTACCTTTATGTGGGCCTCCTAATTTTATTTATTATCTTTCTTCCTCTTCTCTACAACCACTCTCCTGGAAAATAATTATCTTAAAGATGCCATTCCTTTAGCCAACAGTGATAAATATATCAGTATTTGTGTATGACAATGAGTAATAACCCATGACAAGCTTATTTGTCTGAAATTTTAGGTTTTAAGAACCAAACATTAAGACATGAAGCTCTTATAGTATTACCCCATTACTCTTAATAACATCTAATCTAGTAGACAGACTAATGTGATTTTCATTGCTTTTAATTTGAAGTCCATCTGATTACATGCATCAATAAAAGACCTG